>NC_051274.1:26510104-26670104 GCF_015220745.1 Sebastes umbrosus
GGAGTCTTCAAGAGGAAGAGGCCGATAAGACATCTATCCACCCAGGAAGCCAGCCAGACAGACCTGTTTGCAGAGGTATACGAGTGTGAATGAGTCGTATCACCTCCACCTCAAACAGTCTTATCACGCAGGGACAGCACCCAGTCGGCCTTTTAAAAACCTCCTACGGCCAGTCTCTCCCTCTCCATCAACCAACCTCCTTCTCTCCTCTTGTCCTTTTATCTCCAACATATTCCTCCCCTTCGGTGTGTGCATGTGTGATAGTGTCGGACATCAGTGGCGTCTGCGTGTGTGTGTCAGTGTCGAAGCGGAAGTGTCTGAACACTGCGGCTGTGTCCTTAAATGACTTCTCTCAGCTGACAGGTGGTTGACTGACTGATATGACAAGACAACAGCCTCGTCTCAGCGAATGCCCCTAAACAGCAACTGTTTATGTTAAAGCAACAAAGCCTACAGCGACTGTAGAAATTATGACTCAAAACCAGTGGGCTACCTTCGAGTCTGAAAAGTGAAGCCAATGCAGAAGTGCCTTAAACTTGCATTCTTTCTAACAGCCAGCAGGGGGCGACTCCTCTGGTTGTAAAAAGAAGTCTGATTGTATAGAAGTCTCTGAGAAAATGAACCTACTTCTCACTTTGTTTATTACCTCAGTAAACATTGTAAACATGAGTTTATGGTCTCAATCGCTAGTTTCAAGTCTTCTTCAACACAGCATGGTGTTCATTTAGTAAATTATGGTCCCATTTAGAGTCAAATAGACCATAAAGCAGGGGATGATTTGTTGAAAACATACCTACAGACAATAATGATAACATCGAGAGGGGAAATAAGGTGTGGTCATCATCGTAGACATGCATATCACATATTTCACTTGTCTTTGTTAACAGACAAGCTCATTACTGCAAAGACCAATTAAAGACGCATTGAGCAATATTTGTTGTATTAACACTGAATCAAGTAACTCCAGGTTATGTGAAATGGTCACATCTGTCCCTTTTCTTCTTCTATTTCTTTTTTTTTCAGTTAGTTTTTCCCAGCGTAGGTGCCCTCTGTCTGTCTGTCTGTCTGTCAGTCTGTCTGTCTGTCTGCAGGCATCTGTGAGTGCCAGCATAAGGCATTAATCATTTAAAACAACTCATTATAAATTCCCGAGCCTGAACTGCTGGGCTTGCAGCTGCACTCTATGTGTGTGTGTGTGTGTGTGTGTGTGTGTGTGTGTGTGTGTGTATGTGTATGTGTGCGCTTGCATGTGCACATGCATGTGCGTGTATGCGTGTCAATGTGAGCTGACTAAAGTAGGCGTTTGTCTGGATGTTTGCATGTTTGTTTAAGTGCAGGTGTATGAGTGTGTGTGTGAGTGTGTGTGTGTGTGTGTCCAGGTGTGTGCTGCTTGCCTGGAGCCGCTCTGCTCTCATGTTTAATGCATGTGGAGAGAGAATCCTCGTCCCTCCAGTTTTTCTCCCCCTCTTCCTCCCCCATTTCACCCTACTTCCCCAGAATAGACCTGATCCTCACCATACATGCAAGAAGATAACTCCCATTCCTCGCCCCATTTCTGCTGCACACCTCAGAAGACAAGTCAGAAAAGCACAGAGAAAGAAAGAGAGAGAGAAAGAGAGGGATAAAGTGAGAGAGAAAGGGCAGCGAGATAAGAGGTGGGAAAAAGAGGGAGGAGGGGGTGATAAGGAGACATGAGGGCATATATTAAGGTGAGGAGAGGGAGTAAAAGGAGGTACAACAGAGGGAAGAAAAGCCTTCTTTTAAAAAGACGGAAGAGAAACTCCCTCAGATATCTGATCAACAATTACAATGACGAATACTGAAGTAAGAATGACTGTCTAAGTGAGCTACAGACCCTCCTCCTCACACATAATGTAAACAAATACTATTTAAAAAGTATAAAATGGAAACAAAAGGTCTGCGCAGGGACAAAATTCCCACCCACAACTGCAAAGACCAAGGGTAGAGTCCAGCAACTTGCCTAAAGCTTCAGGATGGGGTCAGGCTTGGGTTGGATTATTTCCAAATGTAACTAACCCAGGGCTCAGTTTCAGATAGCCGAACCAAGAACTTATGCAATCCAATAAACACAATTGGCCACGTTTGTGGTGGGAAGCCGGCGAGGGTTCATGTCGTTGTATCTCAGGGTTTCCGGCAGAGGCCTAGTGGCGGGCCGCCGGGGCCTAGGTTGACTCCCTGCCAGGCCTAAGCATCGGGAAATTATGTATTTTTAAAATGTTTTTTGAAACTGAAATGTGTTATACGAGTAGCAAACTCCTAAACTCCTACTAAGGAGCATAGGTTGTGTGTCGGTATGTGGTCAAGAGACAGACAGAGAGAGCGAGGGAACAAGTGTGTGTGACGGACTGACGGCGAGTACAGCAGTGTGTGTACAGTTTAGGCTGTCGGTGAATAAATGCTACAACTCCTCAAGACTTAGTTACAGTGTATTGCTTGCCCCAGTCTGTTTACTGAAGGGGTTAGCCACAACTTCGGCTCAGACTCGCTTAAATTGGGCTGACCGTGGACCTGCGTTATTCTCATTATGACAAGCTGCTACTCCGAGTTTTGCTGGCTGAAAACTCTGCATCTGCATTAGTGCCTCCGACTGGGTGGTGGTGGCCCCACCCCAGAGGGAAAGAAGAAGTGACAGTGGCAAAAAGAAGCGACTGGACCTTCCAAAGGGGGAGAAAACACGAGAAAAACAACAATAAATAGAATATAAAAAAGAAAAAAGCCAAATATTTACAATTGCCAATGTGGACAAAAATAAAATTCTAATATTATCAAATTCTTTAAAAATATAAACCTTCTCAAGTACTCAAAATCTCATACTGTGAGATATTTCAGCATGATTTTACTTGGACTCATTTGGACTCAACAGTCAGGTTTTGTTTTTCTTGCTCTATTTCTGTCTCTCCGGTAGCTATCTCTGCCAGGCGGGCTTGGATTTAACCAGTGCCAGGTTAGAGAGGCAGAACAGGCACAGGCCACACACACACAAGCACACACATACACATACAGGGAAGCTATCACTATGATACTTCTGCTCAGCTATATTAAGAAATAATCCTGAACTGGCCGTACAGTGACACACACACACCGACACCGTTCTCATAACCCATATCTGCTATTTAATGGGAAATTTATTCCCATTTATTTATACTACAACAAAGAGGAGAGAAGAGTATGTGTGTCCATTGCTGGCACTAAATATCCACTAGCAGAAGAAAGCTTCTCTCCAAAGTCACTCTACCACGAGTGTCAGTTTCAACACAAAAAGCCCCAGAAGAAACAGTAGGAAACAAACCAAGTGTGTCCAGCTTAAGTCCAATCTGTTTGCATGTTTGCATCATAGTCCTTCTCTAAACAATCACATTTGCAAAGAATACAATGAAATAGAAGGAATGCAGTTCTCATTTTTATCATCAATGGCCTCATTCACAGTTGTTATTTCAAGTGACTCGTATCTGGATAAAATCCAATTGAGGTTTAAAGGTTTTCTATTCGATATTCAGAGCATTAATATAGCAGCAAACAACTATTTGCTATGTAAAGGCTTAGGAAAAGATCATAGTTTGAGTTAAAACAAGTATGTTTGTTGCGTAAACCCCCGTTATTAAAGTACGGAATTTACGCAACAAAAGCAAAGTCTCTTTACTGATTGGATGTGAGTTCTCTCTGGCCGCACTTTGCCGCTAAAAGTAACTTTTCCCAACTTTTACCTCACCATAGGATCAAACAGCCACAGCTTGCTGAGCTCAGGAGCGGCCGCCGCAGCTTTTCATAGGTATTGCATGGCAGCTCACCGCAGGCCGCACTTTGCCGCTGCTCTGGTGTGAATTCTGCATTATACGTCGGCTTCTCTGAGTGTCGAATAATGACGCAGAGGGGTTTACATTGGAGTTAGTTGAAAGCCTGATGTGTTGCATACAGATGCTAAAGGGTGCGTCGGTATCAGACGACGAGGGGCACTGACCAAGCGGTGGTATTTGACAGGTTGGGATTGAGAACGGGTGGAAAAACAGAAAGCAATGACAGTCTGCTATTGTTTAGATTTATGTTTTGTTGTGTCTGCAGCTTTTTAGGTATCCCTGGAAATAGGAACAGAAAGTAATCATTTCTAGGAATTGTTATTCATATGCATAATATCTCGAAACAACACATTCAATGACTTGGATGGAGTAAACAGAGTGAGCTATGTGAGGATAGAAAAAAGAGATCAAATACACAGAAAAGAGACAGGAGGTAAATGTTGTTGAGTTCTAGTTATGTAGAGCCTGATACATGCGTGTTTGTTTCTGTGTTTGAGTGTGCAGTGCGTGTCCCCTGGTGACCCTCGTAATGCTGTTGCCATCACAGTCACTCCCTGCAGATTTCTCCGCCTTGATGTCCCAACATGCCCACAGAGCTTCACACATGGAAACCGACAGCAATGCTCGCCATCTCAGCGAACACACACACACGTGATAGATACAGTGACCTTCACTGTGGATCACCCGGTTTCCGTGGCGACAGTCGTGTTCGCCTGTCAAGGTGTGGAAACTATCAACGGCCAGGAGTGAGAGGAGTAGAGAGGAAAGTATAAAGGTGTCGCGAGGGAAAGACAGGAAGAAAAATAAGAGGAAATAGGTTGGACAAAACAAAAGCTGAGAGCTCAGAGCGAGGCTGGGGCGGACTAAAGGGAAATAGAAGAATGTCAAGTGGAGTGGAGACTCTTAAAAGAAAGAAGAAAGTGTGCTACTGTGTGACTAATTGGAAGGAGCAGGGCAGTAACACAGGCGGGGTTAGAGGTGTTATTCCTACTGGGGCCTCTCAGAGTCAAAAAGAATCTGGTAAAGATGAACGTGCCCTACAAAATTGTGTAAAGACTATTTAAAGCAGCATGCCTTTGTGATTCTGTCAGTAACTGACATGGCAGAATGGCCTATTAAGTCAACCTATTGGCCCGTCATGAAATCTTTTTCATTTACTGTTCTACAAGATGTTCGGTAGCCCTGTAGTCCACAAAGAGTGACGTGTTTTTATGTTCCTGGAAGAGACAAAAGCTGTTTGGTAATACTTATTAGACAAATGTAAATGGGAAAAAAACAAAAAGACTGTGAAGATTATGTAAACTGTGTCAACGAAATCACATTTATACATTTACATCTTTATTTTATTTATTCATTTACCTTAATAATATGTGTCTACCCCTGAATGTGATGCACTTAAATTGATGCATGGAGCATGTGAAAATACTGAAATACTGATTTTTTTTGGAAAAGAAATGCGAAAAAATACAGACTCTACATAAACACTGTACATGCTCGACATACTATATGTACGAGGTTATCTTTTTATATAACAGAAGTTAGCAAACTAATATGCTGCTGTTAGTGCTCCAAGCGATTGTTAACAAAACATTTAACTAAAAATTTGTCCTGACAAAGTGGGGAAATAGGTTGGCTAGACAGGAGCAGAATTGTTAAAGGGATAGTTCAGGTGTTTTGAAGTGGGGTTGTGTGAGGTACTTATTTATAGTCAGTGTATTACCTACAGTAGATGACGGTCGGCACGCCCCCAGTTTGGAGAAGCAGACAGGAGTTACTGCATGGACCCAAAGTAATGTACTGCTGAGGGCAGGCCGGCAGCAAAACGTATTTTATCGTATCTAAAAAAATCAATATCAGGTGAAGTGTACACTATATTTAGAATATTTTCCAACAGAGAACTGAACAGAAAGTGAAACGTATCTATACTGTTATTGTCAACAGAGTCTGGTGGCTTTGAAGAGAGCACAGAAGACTTTCACTTTCAGTTCAGTTCCCCGTCGGAAAAGGCTGTCTGACGGCAAGATAAAGCAGTGAAAATATTCTAAATATGGCGTTAACTTAAATGGATATTTATTTTTTAGGTGAGCCTTTCTTTTAGGTGGCTAAAATACGTTTTGCTGCCAGCCCCGTCCACAGCAGTACATTGCTTTGCTCCTGTGCGGTAACTCCTGTCTGTTTCTCCAAACTCGGGGGCGTGCCGACCGTCATCTACTGTAGGTAATACACTGACTATGGATAAGTACCTCATACAACCCCACTTCAAAACACCCAAACTATCCCTTTAACAGTAAATGATAGTATTATGTAGCTAAAGCAGATCCAAGCTGTCTTAATAAGCTCATGACAGCTAATACTGCATGATAAATTCACCTCTCTTAAGCCAATGGGTGGTCAAGGTCGGAGCAAATTGTCCCTTCTCAAGTTTGTATGCTTTGTCAGCTCGTCATATACAGTACAAATTAGCATTATACCTTTTTGGCTGAAACAACAGGCCCGAAAAAAAGGGAAGAGATTAAAGAAAAACGTGGCAGTGAAGAGCTGAACACTGCTGTGGCCTTTTCAAGATGGATAAATGAAGATGGATCGACGTTGGGGTGATGCCAAAGTTGCTTGTTTTATGTTGGATTGGTAATTAACCAAATTAATCACTTTTAACTAACTAACCAAATTAATCTTTTAATCGAGCCGTTCTCCGTCAGTACAGAACAGTGACATATCGGTTGTGGTTTGTGCTGAAGAAGAATCCTCAGGGACAATCCGGTTAGTACTCCTTTACAGCAAATGTGAGTCCAATATGCATGTGAGAACGTCTGTCAGTACCCACATATGGGAATTTATATACAGCATGCACACATTTCTAGATTTGTTCATAAGTATACTGTGTATGTATGTGCCTCCATGTGTGTGTGTGAATTAGTCTGTGTGTGTGTGCATCTCCACTGAGCTGTCAGTGCATCTGGAGGCTTTCAAATAGGATTTCTGCTGCTTGGCGGAGGTTTATGCCGACGCTGGGGCTTTTGATTCGCTGCTCACTCACGGACAGCCATGCATGACAGACTGCTTCCTCTACCGCAGAAAAGGAGAGAGAGGAAAAGGAGGGGAGAGACGAACTGAAGAGGAGCAGATGGAGAAAGAGAGAGGCAGACAGAAAGGAGGAGGAGGAGGAGGATAAAAAGGTAGAGGCTGTTAGAAAGGAGGAGGAAGGAAGAAATATGGACCTAAATTGCCAAGAATGATGGAAGAAGGGAAAGACGGAGAATGATCGACAGAATGAAAAAAAGTCTGTGCTCTGTAGTCAGCTTGGAGAAGAGGGGGAAAAGGATATTTCCATTACTGCTTGGAAAATACCTACATTCCAGCGAAGTTGAAAGGTGATTACATTCACCAAAATAAAACATAATTGCATGTCAGGATTCAGGCAATCGTTTTAAATTCTCACTGGCAGCGACAACCCGCTAATGACTAATATAAGTTATTTGCTTTTTATGTCTGCCGTATGATTTCACCTCAGCCAGTGTTTCTGCATCTCAATTACCGTTATTGGTAGGAAGCTTCCAGACGGTTCAAAGAGTTTGAAAGAGTTTGCCAACAATAATTTGCAGTGGAACCGACCAGCTCCTTTTTTGGAACTGTATCATATTTGGCTTAGTTTCAGCTGGGGGGGTTCTCCTGCAGCTATTGAGTTAGGACTTCCTCAGGAGCCTTTTAGTTAGTAATATGATAAGTTATAATATGATGATTTTTTTTGTGGAAATCTTGCCCAAATAAAACCACTGTAAAGTAGGGTTGTGTATTGGCAAGAATCTGGTGATACGATCATGATACAGGGGTAACGATTCAATATACTGGGACAATGTAAGCAAGGCGATATATTGCGATTATCATATCTATAAAATCTGAGTAAAAAAGGTCACTGTGTGAAATGGCTACTATGGCGACTAACATCATTACACAAGACTACAAATGGACTCATTGGATCCACAAGAGTCTCAGCTTTCCATTCATACCCAATTTATGTAATTCAAGACTGTTTAGGGACCCCGGCATGCAGAAATATTCAAATACACCATTTTAGAATAGGTGAAAATAACACATTTATACTGTATGCAAAAAACTTTTTTGCCCAAAACTACATGTGATTATCATAAAGTGGGCATGCATGTAAAGGGGAGACTCGTGGGTACCCATAGAACCCATTTTCATTCACATATCTTGAGGTCAGAGGTCAAAGGACCCCTTTGAAAATGGCCATGCCAGTTTTTCCTCGCCAAAATTTAGCGCAACTTTGGAATGTTATTTAGCGTCATTTGTGTCATGCAAATATGACATTGTGGTTGGTACCAATGGATTCCTTAGGTTTTCTAGTTTCATATGATGCCAGTGCTTTCATTCTACCTCTAGGACCGAGCCCGCTACAACCTCCAAAAGACAGAATAGCGTCCGGCGGGTCTTCAGATTTTTAAGAGGTTATTTAAAAATCGATACAGCGTTTTGGAGAATCTATACAGTAGTGCGCTACTCATGTGTATCAATACTTTCTTACACCCCTGCTGTAAAGGCTTTGTTTCTGTTGTAGTACTTTTGAAATACTTTTGGGAGGTAAGATTGTGGTTTGGTTAAATATTGAAACACATCCTGCCTTGTTCTTCTGTATCTAATGTAATGTAGGCTTGCTGTAAGGCCTGTTATATAAATATAAGTTTGTTCTGAAATATTACATAAAGACCAGCAGAGGAAAAGCGAGAGACAATGGAGCAGTGATGAGCTGACGCCAGCCACTATATTTATCTCAGTTCTAGGTGTCGTCTGAATTATGATCATTATCCTCCGTCTGCGGTGATGAAAATACATCCTCTCATTTAGGTCGCGGCGGTCGTGTCCGTCATTACCGAGGAAACCGTCATTGTTTTTGGTCCTTATTAGAGACTAGTTCTATTCTGCTAGAGGGAAACTGCCATTAGGGTGATAAATATATTACTTCATGAGCGAGAAATGTAAGAGGTAATTGCCAAAGTGTCATTCCTGTAACCTGTGTCATCAGCATTATTATTATTATTATCATCAGCAGGACTGCTATCAGGAATAGGCGACACATTCTCACTCCCAACTCGTCAAATACTGCAGCTTGTTCAGTGGCCCTAAGCTTCAAACTATCACACTCCACGTACCCCTCTAGTGTCAGTTTTAAACGTTTCAGGTAGGATGTGTCAATATATGCTTGTTACATGCATAGTGTCTTTTCAAAATGAACTTCCCCGTCTTCACAGGAAGGCTTAGGCAACAAAAGTAACGACGTGACAAAATAAGTCAACGTTGACTTTTAGTTTTACACGGGCCACAAACAGCGGTGAAAGTCCTGTGTTTGTTTGACCCACCCACCCAAAGCGGACTATCGCGCACATAATACTACATCCGTTGCTCTGAGCATCTAATAATGATGCTGTATTTGACGAGTTGGCAGAGAGAACAGGTTGGAATAGGACAGCCAGCATTGGGGCCAGAGTTCGGCTTTTTTCCCCTCACCATCACAAAATGCTACAATTAACTTTCATGAACTGAAAAGACATTGTGAAAGGGTTAAAGTTGCAACTACCAGAATGGACAACGCCGTGGAAGCGAACCATTAATCATAAGGTAGCCACGCCCTAAAGCATCCCCTGCTTTATGGTCTATTTGACTCTAAATGGGACCATAATTGACTAAATGAACATCATGCTGTATTGAAGAAGACTTGAAACTAGCGATTGAGACCATAAACTCATGTTTACAATGTTTACTGAGGTAATAAATCAAGTGAGAAGTAGGCTCATTTTCTCATAGACTTCTATACAATCAGACTTCTTTTTGCAACCAGAGGAGTCACCCCCTGCTGGCTATTAGAAAGAATGCAAGTTTAAGGCTCTTCTGCATTGGCTTCACTTTTCAGACCCGGAGTTTGCCGCCTGGTGTGTGCATAAGGCCTCAGCAAAGAACATGTGAAGTTCTGGTAATGACGATGACGTTGCCTTCTGGAGGTGCGTCTGTGACCTACAACTGTGATGTTTAATTAGCCGTGATAAAGTAATGCAATAGCTCAAAAGTGAAATGGACTGGAACGTTCTCCATATCAGACGTCAGCGGTGGTGATAATGTGTTGGTCATATCGTCATAAAGCTATCTATATCCTCGTAACTGTCTATCACCTCTGCCTTGTTTCTAAACCTTGTTCTCTCACTTCCTCCCTCTTTTTCTCTGCCTTCTCCTGATTTGTTCTCTCACTTCCTCTCTCTCAGTGTAAGTGTCTCTGTCGGTGTCGCTACGGTTTTCTCACACTGTAACACCTTTTCTCTCATTTTCTTTCCTTCTTATTCATTCACACTTAGTTTGAGAAGGCACGGGTTAAATCAAGGTGTGAGAAATCGAAGGGGACTACTGTGACAAAAATGGCAGAACTGAAAACAAGACGTATCACTAACTTCACAAACAGGATGATATTCATTCTACAAATAATATAGTCACCCCATCTCCCAGAAATGACTACATACAAATAATTTGGAACAGCAATAATGTTTTGAAAGAAATGTAATGCTGTCTGCATGTTTTATCAACTTAATGAGAGATGTTTTAATGAATCTAACAGCTAAGTGGCAAAAAATGTATCTGCAAAATGTTTAACGACAATGGATTTAATTTGGTTTTCCAATTCCCTCATAGCAGCTTAAGTATGATTTACCTTTTTATGGTTATGTTTAAACACACAAAGCACCTGGTCAATGTTAGGGAAAGAATGTGGTCTTGAAAAAGGAGACAGTCCTGCCCATCAGTGGTTTCAGCAAATGTAATCATGACTCTTGTGTGTCGAGAGCAAAGAAGGAAATCAGGTGGCTATTATGTTATTATTATACTGTAGAGCAACAAAGACTAAGGAGGGGTGAAGTCAAAATGGATGGAATGCACGGTGTATACCGTCATATCGCCCAACCCTACGCCTGCCTGTGAGTAAATCCATCCACATGCAGGTCAACTCATTCCTTTAGAGATCTTAACACGCTTTCGTTCTACTTCTGTGTTGTTATTGGCAGCATTTCAGATTTTTCTCTATCTCTAAAATGACACAAATAAAATCTTAATACTAAATGGACTTGCATTTATTGCTTTTCTAGTCTTCCGACCACTCAAAGCACTCTACACTACATGTCAGTATTCACACACACATTCATACACTGATGGCAGAGGCTACTAAGGTGCCAACTTTGCCCATCAGGATCTAATCTAAATACTCATTTACACACCGATGGCTATGCCTCCGGGAGCAATTTGGGGTTAAGTGTCTTGCTCAAGGACAAATCAACATGTGACCCGAAGCAGCCGGGGATCGAACCACCAACCTTCCGATTGGTGGACAACCTGCTTTAAAGCAAAACTTTAAAGTGGTCACACACAGGAAACCACTGTACGTGTGTTTGTTACTGAACACAATGAAGTCACACACACACTCGCACAAATAGAGTGTGTGACAGGCAGCAGCTAAGATTTGAGAGGCGGGAACAGAAAAGCACAATCTGCAGATTTTTTGCAGGAAACTAATTAATCCAGCACACATACACACACACACACAGACACACACACACACACACATTTCTATTAGCCGCCCTACGTGCACGCTGAGTCTAAAATTAGTACGCAGTCTGTTGAACAACAAACAGGCTACAGGGAGGAAGACGTGCTGCCAGAAGGCTTAGATGACAAATGGCTGAGAGACAATAGAGAGATGTGTTATCTACAAGAAATATCATCAACATTCATAAACTTTTACTATATTGTTTTTGTTGTTTTGTTCATTGGCATTAACTGAAAACCTCTGGTCAGTGCTGCTGTGGCTCATCTGCCTTAAGTGTAGTTTTCAAAAGGTCATTTCCTGAGACTTAAACAGGTTCAATTAGCCTGGTAAACACAAAGCACCATGTGAACACAAGCTATATACTGTATATGTGAATCAAAGCACAAACAAATGTCTATTTTACCACTCTCACTTCACCACCTCATGACACGTTTTGCATTTTGCAGTTGTGTGGTACACAGGAAGTGATGTGTTTAAAGTTTGTGGGAGTAGAAAATGTAGCTTTTGTGGAAAATAAAGTCATTAGTTTGGGATTTCTTTCATTAGTTTGTATTCTTTTATGTGTTTTTAATGAGGAAGTAATGAGTAAATACATTTTAGTGGACAATGTATACAGTGCCAAAGATGACCATAATACCACAATTGCTTCTTTTGTCATTTCAGCCCATAGACTGTATATAAAGATGGACGACATGTCTCCACTTCCTACCGCTGTAGAGATGTGAAGCCAAAATATCCCGGATACAGGAGCTGCTATCTTGAGATTTTGACGTAATTTGGAGCGAGAGTCTGCGCAATAGTGATCGGGCAGTTCACCCCCTTTTTATAGCATCAAATACCTAAACTAAAACCAAACTTATCAGAAAAATTAACACTTGATCATACATCAGCGTGATGACTACCTAAAATGACAGAAACCATCTTTGGGAAAAATGTATTTGAGGCGGGTTTTATGACCTATCGAGATGTTTTGGCTTCACTTTTGGGGAGCTGTCATGTCGTCCATCTTCATATACAGTCTATGTATCAGCCTTGTTACTTTTTACTTTGATGTCATTAGACAAACAGAGTTAAAGTTTCCATTTCCACTGCGTCGCCCACTCAAGGCACTTTGGATAAAAGCCTCCACAAAATGGCATGAGGAATGTAATTCCTCTCACTAATGGCTTATAACGTCACTTGTATCAACATATTTGCATTAGGGTTCACACTTCTGCATGCAAAAACGGTGCGATCGCTGCATCGGTTTGCACGGCCGCAGGCTGCTAATGTGTTTTGGTGTCATATTGGCACTATCAAAATATTCAAATTAAACTCTGCGAACTGCAGTTCATGATTAAATGTTTGAAATGCGAATTAGAGGTGCTCCAGTGCTTATTGCTTTTTGCCTAGAATATTTAGTTTGAAACACAGGGCCCAATCTTTGTTATAGCTATACATGACTTACAGTACAATTTCAAACCGAATTCAATCGATTGGTTTTACTCCTATCCTGAGCTGCTCTGGAGGCAGAATTAATCTTCAATCCAATCTTCGGAGGTGAACACACTCAAAGGCTGTGTCCGAAACTCATTCACTCCTCCCTACTCGCTATCCAGGGAGTTCAATATAGAGGACTACAAAGTGAGCTCATCTGCAAAAATGAAAAAACACTTTTGGACACTACTCGGTTCATTTTCTCTGCACCGTTAATTACGTCACTGTTATCGCACAATTAAAACGTGCCAGATCAACGTTGCTGGTAGACCATCCAAACAAATACCAACCACTATATAGTGGACTAATTTTAGTTAATATAACATTGGGCTGAAGCAAAGACAAAGTTAAGAGAGTGGGAATCTAATTATATAAAGCTAGTTAGCCTATTGACCTTCCAATATCTTAGATGCCTCTATAACAGAGGAAGATATTATTGCATATTTATTCATTCATATTGGATTATTAGTTATCATTAGTTTCTGTTGTGAAAAAATGTTGTCCAGGACTTCACCCACTAAGGCTGAGATCAACCCATGAGATTATTTCAGTCTCCGGAGCTGATCTGCCACTTAGAAATCAGTAATGCTCTGCAAGTGGGGGAAAGGTGAGCAAATGGTTGCTGGTTCAACCTCCTGGTGTGAGCTTGTGACTGCAGAGTGGGTGGTATTATTGGACAGCTGTGGTGTACAAAACATTTAAAAGGTCATGGTTGATTGTTGAAGTTGTTTTCACAATTCCAGAACATCTGGAAAAGGTGACAACCTGCAACGTTTTTGCACCCAGCGTTTAGATTTGAACCGCCACAGTGAGGTTTTCAGCATCTTTCCCAGGTGTACGTTTTCAAGGGGTTGAATAACTCATATAAATGAGTTGCAAATACACAGAGTGTGGGTGTTTCAATATCCCCTCATCCATATTCATAAGAGCTGCAACACACACTTTATCCTTTTAAGGTGCTAAACTGACAACGCCAGCACACATCACACAGGCAAACATCGAATGAAAAGGGGTTCATCTGGTTCATTCCAAGATGCTACTTATCCATTTTAGAACGGAAAATGCTACCTGTAATTTTACGGGTGACATTTCTAAAACACAGATGATTCTAGTTTCAAAAATAAAGTATTTTTGAAGTAAAATGACTCAATACTTCCAATGATAATGTGCTTCATAATGCTGATGGAAATGATCTTTTAAAGACGGTGACAACATTTTCTTTTGAGTCGGTGTCCAGTAGCAAGACTAAGGATCTACAGCCATGCTAGGAGATCTGTGAGGCTGTACTTTGCGGTACATTGGTGTTTTGCGCTAAATGCTAATGCCAGCATGGTATTGGTCACATTAGTAATGCTATCATGCTGATGTTAAGCAGGTATATTGTTTATACCACGTTGACCATCCTAGTTTAGCATTTGCTAATTGGCAATAAGCAAAAAGTACAGCTAAACCTGATGGTCATGAACAAAAGTATTGGACACTACATCACAAAATGTTGACCTGATAATGGCGCTAGATGAAAAGTTAAGGGATCACAAAAGTTATTACAATTCATCCTTAGGAGAACATTAATATCTGTACCAAGTTTCATGGGAATCCATCCAATAGTTGTTAAACCATTTCACGCAAAACCACAAATGTGAACCTCAACGTGTCGCCAGAGGAAACGTGAGGGGATCACCAGAGTCGGGAAGATTCATCATCTGGGAAGCATAAATGTTTGTACAAAATATCATAGCAATTCATCCGATAGATGTTAAGATATTAACTAAATAAACTTTATATAAACTGTTATACATTTTATTTAGAACCCAGACTGAGTTCTTACCTAAACTTAGATAAACTATGAGGTAGTACTTCAAAACAACCTTGAATCGTGATCAAATGGGTACAAATGCCTTATGCAAAGTGGTTAGCTGCTTACAAATATTTTACTGTATGCAAGGATAGTTAGTGATCATACAAATACAATAATGTAAAGCCCTATCATATGATACTACAGTCCTCGGTGCATGACATATTCCACAAATCAAATCACTCATCATTCGGTCACAAAGGTCAATTAATACCCTGAACCTTTTCCTAAATGCCACTCAGATACATCGACTCTAATCGCTCTCTGATCCTCCTCTTTGGTCTGATAATTGGTGTCACTCTCCTGGTTTAGTCTGCTAAATGTTATCTGATGCGAAAGGCGTCACAACGTAACACAATATGGATGCTGGCAGTGCTTATTAGATTACCAGGACAGAGAGTGCCATCGATTAAATACTATAATGATCTAGACAGGACAGGGCGGTCGACCCTCAACACACAGCTGTAAAGGAACTGGAGAAATGTTATCATTATGTGCTTTTAGGATCACATTTTAAGCGACAAAATGGCTCATGCTCTTTTATATTTATATTATTTTCTTCCTCTCAAGACGTATTTTTCCTTCCATCAAGTTCCAATCGTTCCAACGTGAAGAAGAAATTTGATTTTGACGGCATGAGGGGACTACATGTGTGGCTTTGTGCTTGTTAAATAGTGATAATGAAACATACCTGACCTATTTATACTGTATACAATAATCTCTTTGAACTGCCTGGCTAAGTCTGCTAAATGTTATCTGATGCAAACGGAATCAGAGCGTACTACGGCGGATATGGAGCCTGGCACTGCTTATTAGATTACCAGGACATGCAGTACATTGATTAGCTGTGATAATAATGGATAATGTTCAGTTGAAGTATTAATCCATAGACACAACAAGGCTAGCTGCCGCACACAGCTGAGGGAAGAGGATATATGAAGATAGTTTGTCACATTTAAAAGTACGTTTTTGAATAACTTTGAATAAAAAAGGTAAAAAATCTCACTGACTGTACATCTAATATGCACATTCTCATGACATTTTGACTCAAACGCCATCGCTGTGAACAGGAACTTGTCAAATTGAAAACAAGTTTAAGAGTTCATGTTTCTTTTCAAATTATTGTAAAAGTAAGTGAAGTAAATGAGCGTACGTGGCATGCTAATGTGTATTAATCTCACACAGCCGTGGGGCTAAGTCACATTAATGTTAACTGCATCAGAGAGTAACAAGGTTTGCAGGGTGGTTATTAGATTATCAGGATTGAGGGAACATTGATGAACAAGGACAATAATGGAGAAGATGGTGAATGTTAATAGGAATAGGGAGCTAATCCATAATTCATGGGAACACAAACAATGGCTGGACCAGTGTATTAATCTGTAAAATGGAGGAGATGAGAGTCAAATGCAGCAGAGCTTTGTGTGCAATGCACATTCGTGTGTCTTTCAAACTTGTAGATTAATTTATGTTTTTAGGAAAATCTGTAATTAAAAAAAGTATGTATTTTTCCTCCTTCCCTATGTGCGACAGGAACAGAGATCTTTTTTAACTACGGTGGCGGTTGGATTTAATGCTGTTGTGTTGTATGTCATGTTGTGTTTTCCATTTTGCCGTACAGGAAATCCCTGTGGGTTCCTTCCTTCAATTAATCAACATCACAATTAATTGCACAGGCTTCTTGCATGAATTATTACGAGCCAAGTGGCAAATATGTGTGTGTTTTGTGTGGGCGTCTACACATCTGCACTCATGATAGTGTGTGTGTGTGTTAATCTATCACAAGTGCAGTCAAATCCCCAAGTCAAAGGCTTATCAACTCCTCTCTCCTTCCACTTCATTAGCATTATCCACCATTATTAACCTGTAGTGCTCTCTCTCTCTCTCTCTCTCGCACACACACACGTACAAGCCCGTGTACCTGATCAGAGATCAAAGCTCGGTCTTAGAGATGATCCCACATGACGCCAGACAGAAGCTGCCGTACTGTATATACAGTAGGCAAATTTAAACTCCAACAACCAGTCAAACCGTCATGACATGCTGTGCTAAGAATGACTAAGACTTGTTTTAAAATAAGACTGCTTACTGTTTAATGTTCTCTGGAAACTGACATCCTGCTTTTCCTGCTTGGATTTTGGTTTCAAAAGTAAACTAAGTTGCTGCTCAGGTAAAGTATTGGGACTGCTGTAAAAAAAATCAAGCACTCCCGTTTGACAGGTCAGCCCGGTCTCACTCCCAGGGCGTCAAATACTGACGCTTGAGCAGTGGCCCTCGGGTGTCTTGATACCGACGCACAAGGCGGCACCCTTTAGCGTCTGTATGAGACTCACCGGGCTTTCAACTATCAATATAAACCCATCCACATCATTATTAGACGCTCAGAGCAACGCACGTATAGTATTTAGAGCGAGAAAGTCGGCTAAGGGCTGGGAGGGAGTGGTGCTGGATGGGTCAAACAGACACAGGCCTTTCACTCAGGGGGCCGGCAGTTGTGTCCCGAGTGAAGCCAAAAGTGTAGTTATTTTTACTGACTACGTTATGTCACGTGACTTGACGCTACGTCACTGAGTCACATGATATGACGTCCGTAGCTTACGTAGCAAGCATACTTATTTTAAGCCGAACCATAATCTTTTTTTCAAAGCCTATCCAAGTAGTTTTGTAAACTATTAATTAAAAATCAATACAGTATCACAAAACATGATATCATACTTTCTTACACCCTTAATGACGAGTAGGGATGAGATCACGTTTGACAGGTAGACTGTCTGAACAATCACTTGTCTCATACACACTTGCACTGAAGGGGAGGACATTTTTGCCACACAGGTAACCTTCATAAGTATCATACATATTTTACAGCATTTTTTGTTTAGGAATGATTTTTTTTTAAGTTACTAAATAAAAAGTTTCAATCAGTCTTAAAGAGACACGGTGTCAGATTGCAGTGAATCTGCAAAATACCACAAATAAAATACAAAAAGCACTTCTAATTAGCAGTACAGTACATCAGTTATCTCTAATAGTGTTAGTCATATTACTATCGCTCGGCAGTGGATGCTAATTTGTTAGCATGGAGCATCAGGGTGAAAGATGTATCCGGTACACATGGATGATTCTGGTGCCAATGTTCTCCCCCACAAAAAGCAAATTAAAAACGAGACACAACAACAGTTGTTTGTTTAATCCAGCAGAGTGTTTATCTCGCTGTCTGCCAACGATACGCCCCTGGACCTGACATCAGTGGGAATCAATGGGTGCCAGCATGGCTAATATATTAGACGTGGCCTCGTGCTTCTGGTTGTGTTTTCTGTCTGAAGTCTTTCCTGTCTGCCCGGGGAGGGCTGAGATTTGATATTTGTCACCCGACGTTGACACCCGGGCTGATAGTTTGAACCCGTCACCAAAGGCAAGCGTCAACCGCCTCTCCATCAAAGAGGGCCTCTTAACCTCCTCTCTCCTCCTCATCTCTCCATCACTCTCTGAATAACTTTTCTTTACCTCTCAATCTCTTTACCCCTCCATCTCTCTCTGAATGCCAAATACTGTGGTGCTTGGCTTCCTGTCTTCACATCACACCTGTGAATAGTGCAACGAACTCAAACCCACACACACATACACACACTCTGTCACGACCCATGTGTGTTGCCTCGGCACATTAATGGAGATTCTGTCAGCGCCTCAGGAAGGAATTACTGCCACTCGCTGAGCCCTTACACTCACTGTCTATCACAAAGACCTACAGTACAAAGTCATACATACACGACACACTCACAGCTTCTATACTCTCTTTTGCTCTCATTCCTTTTAAGGATGTCACGAGAAACGACACTTCAGTACCAAGTCAATGCCAAAATTCTGAAAACCTGACGGTACTCGTTTTTCTACTGTACCGCAGGTATCGGTGCAGAGTTTGAGACTAACGGCGTCACGTCACGAAGTAGTAAACCCTTTTTTCCCCTGATAATGCTACATTGTGAACAACAAACCTGTGTTGAAATTGGCAGGAGAGTTAGTTAACATTGGCTGTTAGCAGCTAGTGGGTAGCACAGTCCTGCTTGGCTAAATAATGTGGCTAACTACCTGTTAACAGTGGTCGCATTGAGTTGCATTGACTGTGATTAATCGCAAATTAAGCGCACATTTTTTATCTGTTCAAAATGTACCTTAAAGGGAGATTTCTCAAGTATTTAATACTCTTATCAACATGGGATTGGGCAAATGTGTTTGATTAATGCAAATGTACATTTGTATTTATTATTGGAAATCAATTAACAACACAAAACAATGACAAATATTGTCCAGAAACCCTCACAGGTACTGCATTTAGCATAAAAAATACACTCAAATCATAACATGGCAAATTCAAGCCCAACAGGCAACAACAGCTGTCAGTGTGTCAGTGTGCTGACTTGACTATGACTTGCTCCAAACTGCATGTGATTATCATAAAGTGGGCATGTCTGTAAAGAGGAGACTCGTGGGTACCCATAGAACCCATTTTCATTCACATATCTTGAGGTCAGAGGTCAAGGGACCCCTTTGAAAATGGCCATGCCAGTTTTTCCTCGCCAAAATTTTGCGTAAGTTTGGAGCGTTATTTAATCTCCTTCCTGACATGCTAGTATGACATGGTTGGTACCAATAGATTCATTAGGTTCTCTAGTTTCATATGATACCAGTATCTTCACTCTGTTTACAACTGAGCCCACTACAACTTGAAAATCACATGTTGCGTTAATGCATTAAGGAAATTAGTGGCGTTAAAACAAATTTGCATGAACGCGTTCACTTTGACAGCCTCTGACAGCCTTACTCTTTAAATGATATACATAAATATACACATAGTGAAGCCTTGCCGTTATATCTTTTTCTGATTTTCACAAAGAAATAGGAAGATTTTTGAGAAGGAAAAGATTTTTTTAAACTAATTTCCATCCGGTTTATTCTCTCTCTGTCTCTCTCTCTCTCTCTCTCTGACCTCATTTACCTCCCTCGCCTCAAACCATTCCTCTCACTTTCTCTGCACTGACTCGTTCACTTCATTCACTCGCTTCAATTCAATATCATTCAAGTCAAAAGTGCATTATTGGCACGAAAAACAAAAGTAGCTACAGCCAAAGCAAAAGCATCTCTTCTCTCTCTCTCTCTCTCCTCCCTCACTGACTCGATCGACGGGCCAGACAAAATCTTTACCCTGTCTGTGTCTGCTGGATCTGTTTCCAGACTTTAGTTGTGTGCTTTTTTTCCCTGTTGTTTATCATCTTAACCTGAAACATTAATCAACTGTGACTTCTGTACGCCTACAGGATAAAATTATATTCAAACCCAAATGCTTAGTCCCTCACTATAAATCAACATTATTTGATTATTGATTTCATTTATGCCGCCAGAAAAATGCAACAATCGTGCCTTGTTGCACAGATTTACTGAGGCAATGTAAGGACAGGCATGAGGAAAAAAGAACCCAATACTGCATAGACGAATACACTCATAAATACATCTGCTTGTCAAACATGACCTACCTCAGTGAGGTGTGGGTTGGGGTTGAATCCACACTGGTTACAGACGGTGGCCTTACACTGGGTGCAGGTGTTGTAGTTGGGTACAGCCGGTGGGTTGGACAGCTCTGTGCTGGTGCACACTGGGCACAGTTTGCTGCTCGGCATCGGTGCGATCTGTGGTACCGAGTAGGGCGAGGTGGGCGTCACGCCGCGATCGGGAGACGCAGAGGGAGACCGGCCCGTCCTGGAGCCGCCCGAACCGCTGAAGTCGACTTGGAGGTTTCGACGGGAGGCGTGCTGACCGGGACTTGGATGACCTCCGTGGCCTCCCATGTGGGTCCCAGCTGGACCGTGACCCATCCCGTGGCCAGACCCTGGGCCGTGCCCTGGGCCGTGTCCTGGGCCGTGCCCCTGGCTTGACTGCATGTGTCGGGGGGAAGTCGGAGTATCGTGAGTGGCCAGGCGGTAGGGCTCGCCAGCTCTGGATCCCATTCCTCCACCTCCGCCCATTCCTACTCCCATCCCTCCCATACCTCCTCCTCCCATTCCTCCCATTCCTCCTCCCATTCCTCCTCCTCCCATTCCTCCCATACCTCCTCCCATACCTCCTCCTATTCCTCCCATTCCTCCTCCTCCTCCTCCATGGCCTCCTTGTTGCATGCCAACCTTGGGGCTACCCATCGGACCCATTGGACCCCTGGAAGAGAGGGACAAAGCAAAAGAAAAGAGATTAACATCAAATCAAATTACAAATTTCTAGTTGTATGGTAAATTATAGAAAATGTCATTAAATATACATTAAAGCTATAGGGTCAGGTTATCACCCCAATAAAAATGAATTAAATGTTTGCAAAACTGCTCCCCCAAACAGTTATTGTTATCACGGCTTAGCAGCCGTAACTAGGCAGGGCGGGTCTGTCAAGCTCTGGATTTCTCCACATGCTGTTGTAGAGTTGTGCATGGGACTGTAGTAAAGCAGTACTCCATATATACAAGGATTTTGGATGGTGTTTTCTTTTTTTAACTCTCCTCCAAAAACAAAAAAAATACAAGAGCAATATGTTTGTTAGCTCTTAATGTACGAAAGCTGCAAATGTTGGCATGTTCAGCAAACTAGCTTACTAAGTAACCTACAGTAGTAGCGCAGCATTATTTCACAGGCCAGAGGCATTTCATTCTGCATTATTTTGTGGGGTTACATTAAAAAAAAGCCTAGTTCATCACGACTTGTACAACCACTGTGTAGTTTTTCACAGTGGTTGTACGTTTACCACTGTCAGAAATCACTGTTATTATTGTAAACCTCATTATGGAGGCCTACTGTTCGAGAGCGGACAGCTTGACAGGCGTGCCTGCGGTAACTAAGGGGGGCAACTGACTGTAACATGTTTTCTGTCTCTTTATAACAAACATCTTATTAAACCAAAATATTTAACTACTCACAACTAAGCAGACTGACTCACTATTTTACCACATAAACAAACTGTAATGAATCCTTTCTGTCATTCAGATTTGATATAACAAATTCATTGCTGAATGCAATTATTGTAATTACTTTTTTTTCCGAGTAAATGTAATAAGCAGCATTGGTTGATGCCACCCCAGTATTAAATGAAGAAATTATCTCATTTTATTGAATGCATTATTGTAAATGAAAGAGCACTACAGGAGAATTCAGCCTGGTAATTGTCACTGTATTCTAACAAATTCAATTATCTTCTCACTGCCAGAGAACCAGCAGCAGAAACAACATTAAAAACCAGCGAAATAATTACTGATTCATTCACTGGTAGCTGCTGAAAGCCGCGGAAGGACCTCCGAACGTCCACGGGCATCAACAAATTAAAATGGAAAATAACAGGCTGCGGCAAGACCGACCACGCACACACACACACACACATACGTACACATTTCTACTGTGTGTCAAAGGCGACATACACACACACACACACTTCAGGCAGAAAATAACACACAGGCAATATTCACTGAGCGCACACTTCAGGCAGGAGACACAAACACACACTTGAGGGGAAGCAGATCGTATGCTCCTGCTTCTTTTCAGAGTAAATAAAGTATTGAGAGATGGTTCAAACTGCAGAGCGTGTCTAGAGGACATCGTTGTGTATTCTGATAACTGGGTTAGTCACATGACTACGTTGAGAGAAGTTTTCAAATGCCTGACAACTGCATCTTTAACACTCAGACAAGTACTGTCCTGTCTTGTCGAGGATAGGTGTGTCTTGCAGATGCAAAGATCACGGCCATTAGTGCGTCTACTACCAGGATTAGTAATACGTATTTAATAGAAGTTGCTGTTAACAAAGAAATATTCTTCAAAGTTATTTTTTCCTTTTGTGCCCATGGGGTGATAAAAACTCAACATGAGGTTTTCTTTTGTTGGAAAAAGTCGCATGAAACCGGTAAACCTGTAAATTCACAACATCATCCTGTTATTTTTTTCTGTATGAACATTTCAAATCTTAATTTTCTCTATACATGAAATATTGTTGACCCTGTTGTGGAATGTAAATAATCACAATTTAGACAAGTGCTGTACTTAAGTACAATTTTGAGGTACTTGTAGTTCACTTTACATTTTATGCTACTTTATACTTCTACTACACTACAATTTGGATGCAAATATTGTACTTTTTTACTCCACTACATTTATTTGACAGCTTTACTTGTTACTCATTTTAATACAAATTATAAAATAAAGCAAATAAATTATGTTATGATGTCCAGCAGAATATAAAGTAATCAAAATTAGCTCCATAATTACCACCTTGCAACATTAAAGTGATGAAGCGGAACACATTGATGAATCAATAATTATATTTCAGTACTATAATATATATGATTCTGAAATTGGGCATTCTGCAAAATTAATATTTTTATTGTTGGTACTTTAAGTATATTTTGATGTTGATACTTAGCTGGTACTTTTACTTTAGTAAAGTTTTGAATGCAGGACTTTTACTCGCAACAAAGTATTTTTACACTGTGGTATTGCTACTTTTTTACTCAAGTAAAATATCTGAGTACTTCTTCCACCACTGCTGCTGTCAAGCTAACTGCCCCTCTAAAACACCTGTAAAATAACACTTGGGGACTGTAATCAGATGACATGAAGAGAAGAAGAGGGAAAACCTCATCCTTCTAACAACTGATTTGACTTTTTTGGAAGTGAAGTGATATATCTTGGCTTTCTAAAAATAATCCTTGAGCTTTGTTTTGTGCGTGTCAACATATTTTTTTACATCATGCAAAGTGATGTTTGTTACAGTTTTAGGTTCCCTGTTTATCTATTATTTTGTCACGCACCTTACTAGTGTCCTACAGCAGTGTGTCTCATGTAGAGTATCATGTATTGACACCCTAAAATGGGATAGGATGTTTTGCCAAGGAAGACTTTCTATTTAATGAAATAGGTAATTTGCCTGTGCTTTATACGTACATATACATACTGTACGAGTGTTTCTGATCTGCCTGGTTAAGTTAAGGCAACCAAAACTATCCGGTTAAGGTTAGAGAAAGATCATCTACAGAACACGGGTGAAAGAAACCAGTGTGAGGTCAGGCTGGTTTTAGGAAACAGGATGCAAACTGCAATCTCCAGTGTTGAAGTCACACGGGTCACTATTCTATTCCATTATACTCTATTCCATGTGCTGTCATTGATTGAATGAGTCTAGACTCGGCGTATTACCAACTTTAAATGGCTAGTGCACACAGAAATTGGAAATGTTGATTTACTGAACTCCGGTGCCACAATGTTCCAGACTGCCTCTCCTTTCACTGAAAGGTGTTCTTCTTTTGGCCGTGACCGGGCCATGTCTCTACTTTTTCTCCTTTTCTATTCTATTTATCTTTCTCCTTTGTAATCTTTCTCTCTATAAACTTTTCTTTTTTTCCATCACACCTCACTCTCTTTGCTCAATCACTACTCTCTTCATTGCCTCTCTGTCTCTGGCTGTCTATTATCTTTCCAGTCGGCACTGACCACGGCCCCGCTCCCCCAATGTTCTCTTTTTTCCTTAGTTGAATCTCACCTTTTTCAACATTTTTATTTCCACTCTTGAAAGTGAAGTGGACCTTAGGCGACCCTGTTTGTCTTTTTTAAACGAAGTCTACTGGTCACAGAAATGTGAATCTTGTAGGTCATTGTACTCATTGTGATTTCTAAATATGTCTAAATGTTAAGTGCAGTGTTTAAGACAGTCATTTTGGTATATATTATATATATATATATATTGCTAAGAAGTGAAAGTCGACTGTTTGTTCAATTGCACCGTCAGTGCTCAGCAGCAGAGCTACACCTCTGCCATTTTAGACTGAAAGCTGATGCCAGTAAAATGATTTCTATTCTATTGTCATATTTAATGTCTCTACCGAAATGGCGTGCGTTGAACAATAAAAAATATTGTAAATATGCATACCATTAAAACTATTTACTTACTTATTTATTAGTAAAAAGCCTACAATTACATTAAATTCCGTTTATGTCATGCTACTAGCACTACTAGCTACTGGCCGATAGCCGGCTGTTTGGTAACAGAGACATTAATACATCCACCACGGTACAGGCTGAACAGCATTACAACCCATGGGTTTATTATAAGATCATAAAAGTGATCAGTTACAGCCAATATAACCATTATTACAGTCGCAAACTGCTAGCAGGAAACTGGCAGAACCGGATATGTCATAAGAGCGTGCATGGCGGTGCAGTCCGGGGGGTCTGATGCACGTTCATTTTGCCGAGGAAAATAACTCTGGATTCAGCTATTAGTGAATTTTACAACTTTTAGGACATAAAGATTTAAATGAGGGTTATTTAAGTGTTCATACTGGGTAATTGATTTACCTAAAAACAAAACTATTTACAGAGGTCTCTTTATACATCCACGGCCAAAGACTCATTGGCGTTTTTAGTCCAAAATGGCGGCAGTGCTACCGCAGTGCCATCTGGTGGCCATTGTCAAAAAAGCACCGGAGATTCGCCTCTTTGCTTTTATACTCTTTAATTTTACTGACACAGAGTTTGTCTGTACTGTCTCGCAAATAAAGACAACACATCCTTCAGTCACAAGTGTAGGGCTACAGTGCACATTTTCAGACCAACACAGAGAGGGGCAAACGAATCAAAAACACGATCCCTGTGCACACAACACACACAGCTGCACAGGAGTCGTGTGCAAAGCTGCGAGTGTGTGTTGCTGTGTGGTGCGTGTGTGTGTTTGAAGGGGAGAGGGGTGACTCAACAAAAACCTCAAAGCTTCACTGATTCGCCCAGCAGAGACGCTGAAGAAGACGGGATAAGAGACTTAAAGCTGACAGGGAAACTGATGATGGGAAAGGAGGTTGAAAGAGGAAAAAGAGAGGCACTCACAGCAAAATTGGTTCTATAATTTCCCCTAAAAATGATTCTGTTTGAATTCTTCCACCAACACCTGGTGTCAATTGGTTGTTGTGTTGCTATAGCAACCCCTACTGGCTATTACAGTTTAACTGACATCATTTTGTGAGCTCTGTGAGCAAACAAATACTGACAAGCAGCTTTCATATACTCCTCAAAAACCCTTTTTGAAACATTATCTATATCCACTCTTTTTGTTGTAGCTGTTTTGTTTATTTGTGATTTGTCGATTTAGTTTTTTTATGATCAGTTTAGTACTAACCAAGCTGGCCATTATAGCTGTCTGTGGGTAACGTGTTATATAACGTAACTATTTTAAGTATTTAATATTTGCTGTTGATCTTTCTATGGTGACACTTTGTTTGTTCCTGGCATGAAGGGCACTTCAACAGCTCCTCTACTTATGTGAATCTAGTGTTCTTGTTACTAGGGCTGTCACAATAACCGCAATATTACAATAATGCGCTATTGACAAGCCATCTGCAGGGGTTTGCAAGCAACCGCCACAACCGCTGTTCACATTTTTTTCTTTTTTTAATTCTTTGCAATGGGAGCGCCACGTATTTATGCTATGCTACGAACGCCAGCAGCATGACGAGGTGCTGAGCTCCTTTTAAGAGTATATAAAATCCTTCCATATCTGACCTGATCACACCCAGCCTCTATGAACCCATTTACACCTGGCATTAAAATGCGATTTGGGTGATCGGCTTGTAATCGGATAGCGCTTGACCAAATGAAAGTACAGGTGTGAATGCACCTGAAACGCACTGAGGACGGATTGATCCGATCGGCTAAACATGCACCTCCTGAGGTGATCAGGGATGGATTGTGACCATATTGAACACAAGTATAAATGCAATTGCGTTTTCAATCTACATACGACAACTCACAGTACCTCACAGTCACGTTTGCGGGCCCTCTCTCCTTAAACAGTGGCATTTTTCGAGGCTGGCATGTCAGTGCATTTTACACAACGCCACTCCGGCAGTACCCGGCCGCAAGCTTGTGCGTAGTGCAGCCTTCCTCTCAGACCTTTCAGACAGAGCGATCAGATCTCAGTGTGGACACTGGAGACACATACAGTATTAATACCAATGTAAATGTAATCAGGTTAGATCAGATCTAGATACAATCTGGATACGAGACACATTTTAATGCCAGGTGTAAAGAGGGTCTATTTCATACAGAAGCTGCATTGTGAGTCACATATGGAAGGTTATTTGTAAAATAATATTTAAAATGTGAACATTAACCCTAAAAAACATTCTGGCAGAGAGATTGGCAGTTTAATTACACAAATGTAGGCTTTGGCTTCCAAAAACTCATACTGGTCCAATCCTAGTCAAAGTTGAAAAATACCCCTCCAATATTCAAGGTCACTGTGATCGATGTAAGACGGAGAGGAGTGTGAGAAAGAAATAGAAAATAAAAAAGGATAGAGGGAATGGGAGATGAGAAGAAGAAGAAAAACTGAGAGCGCTGAGGAGGACAACCACACCATCACTAATTGTTGTGAGAAACTGAAGCTGGCGTAGGTGACAACCCAAATAATAGGAACAGTCCTTCCCTTTGTGTGTTTACACACTTTGCCTCTGCGTTGCACTGGGGACATACATCACTGTCGCAACCCGGCCTTTAATGACCCAATACACATGCTTGTTCAGTCAAAGTGATTTCACCCAGCCCCATTATAACCCTCAATTTACTGTCTGATTGTGGAAGAGAGGGAGAAAGCTTGCCTGCCAATCATACGGAAGTGACAAAGACAAGGACAGATGAATAGAGAGGGGAGGTGATTCTCCACAGAAAGACACTGATAACCTCAGTGGGACTTTTTCATAGACTGGAGTTTTAAATAATGTCTTCACTGTGGTGGCCTTTTTAGGACTTCAAGTTATCATTTAAGTGACTATATTTTGAGATAATATATTGTATGTTGAATATCATGGAGCCCTATAGGAAATGGGAATGTGACGTCACCGACAACAAGTCGACCATTTTTGGAGGATAAAGGGTCAGAGTGCCATCCGCTGGCTGTTTACTGAAAAAGTTAACGCAAAAGACTGCACAGTGAATAAGATTCAAAAGCCGAGTTGTAGCATATATAGTATACAGTCAGACACAAAGGTAGTCTAACATTATGGGTTACAATTTGCAAGATACCGGTAGATTAATTTTGCAGTATTAGCCAACGTTTTCTTAGTATTCAGTTAACATAACATTAGCTAGCTTATCTTTGTCCGGATGATTGTGTAGTTGGCATTTGGCTTGTAGATCTGAAGGTTACATACCTTCCCGTTTGTAAATTGGACATTGGCCTCCAAAGATGAACATATTTCGAACTGCTGATAGGTATTCACTAACGCCAAAACACACCAGTGACCGTACTGTGTGGCAAACTGTCAAGGTCCTCCTAATTCGTAAGGATCGATATCATAAACTAACTCCAGTTTTGTAATATATCACCCTTTGCCTCCGTCAGCTTCTCTTTATATGGGTGTTCAAGATTCAAGATTCAAGATTCAAGATGTTTGTTGTCACACCGGTTATACAAGTACAATCTATGATATACTTTTTGCTGGGAATCTCCATTAAGAAAACAGTAAGTTAAGTAGCAAAAAATAATAAAATACAAATAAAAATAATAGTGTATTTACAAATAATATACAGTATAATAATAAAGGAAGTACTTGGTATATGGAGACTGAAGGTCTGATGTCTGAGTATTTGTCTTTGCATGTGCTTTATATCATTTCTGATGATGAACGATTGACAGATGACAGCTGAATAGACCGGTGACAGATAATGATTTAACGTAGCTCAGTACGCTACTCTCCAAATATGGCGGCGCGTCCAAGAAAGCTCCTCCATTCCCATTCCCTATACCGTAGCTGACGGGTTGACCAATGAACCAGTTTTGAAAATATGGTTGATTAGATCAATTCTAGTGCTGAGAAGGAAGGAGGACTGCAGTCTGCTGCCTGACTGCAGTTTTTCATTTGCAATCCCAGAAAAATCCCCAGAGGAGGTGCTTTCAGTTTGTATTGATGTTAGCCTTGGTATCCTTCTCTTCCAGTTGATACGCAGAGCAAACAGAGGTTTGGGGAGGATTTACCTGATCTTGTTCCCCCCTAGCCGGGTACATTCCTTATCCCACCTCTAGACCTGCAGCAAAACAAGTCTATTTAGGTTATTGGTGGACCCAAACTAAACATCTATTTCCTCCTCCCTCTCTATTCCTCCTCTGCCTCCATGCCTTCCCACTCTGGGCTGTTGACAGAATTGCTTTTGTACGGCCCATTTATTTCCATCTGCCTCCTCTCTCTTTCTCCTTTCTCTCCAGCTCGCCTCCCATTATTTTCTGTCCTCTCTTTGTCTCCTTTCTTCTCTCTTTTTTCTTTCCCGTCTCCCAGTTCTTCAGAGTTGTGCAAATGTGGTTTTGGGAGCACAGATTTGCTAATTAATCTGGCAATAAAAGTTTATTTTTCATGCATTCCTGCCTATGACATTAGTGATTTTGGAAAGGTCAGCAAATTAGCTAGTTACCTATAGAGGGTTAATTCAGCTAGTTTTAACAAGCTTTAAACAAATGAACAGATACTGTAACAGATTGGTTAGCTTGTTGTTAACTTAACGAAGCGCTACGTTTTTGTTAGCTCCTAAAGACAACCTAGGACCAGGGAATGAAATTAGCACCTGCCAAATACAGGGTAAATGTTGGCTGTGGGAGGGAAAAATGTCAGATCCCCTGCCACTGATTACATTAAAATATTATTTTTCAAAAGCAATTTCCTAAATTAAAAAATAGTCAGGGATTAAGGTTACATGATCCATATTTCTACTGTCTGTTACCACTGACTCAGTGTTTACTAAGGGTGGAAGAAAATATCAAAAATATGGAGTATTGCAATATTATGTTTTGTGATACTGTATCGATTCTCAAAAACCCTGTATTGATTTCTAATTAATAGTTTACAAGCAAAGATTAACTCAGTCAATACGTGCAAATGCAGATCCTACTATTCTGATTGCATAAAAAAGTAAAAAAAAAAAAAAATTACTCAGATTTTATGCATATTGTGGTGTAATTTTTTTACTATGACCGTTTTCCTAAAATTAGATTGTAAAAAATCAATATATTGCCTTGTTTACAGTACCGCAATGTATCGCAATATACTGAATCGTAACCCCTGTTTCATGATACGTATCGTATCGCCAGATTATTGCTAATACACAGTCCTAGTGTTTACAAGTCTAAAGCGTTCTACATAGATTTCAGAAGTGGCAGACATAACAATTGTGTGGCTAGTAGAAATGTTCAGTGACCTGCCACAGTGGCATGTGAGGAAAAACTTAATTTCAGACCCTGCCTAGGACAGTCACTTTGTTAGACAGAAAATCTTCTGTGGTTTCACATATAGCAATTTAATTAATACAATTTCTACTGTACCTACCTCATCTTCTCTCCCTCTTTTCTCTCCTCCGTGGTTTTTGAATAACAAGTTAGCTAGCTACCTAACTAGCTTGAATAAAACAAGAATGAACTAAAGTTCTATAAAAAAAATATGAATGAATTAATTTGTAACTATGACATTCATGTTCTTGGAAGCTGACAACATACAGTCAACTTGACTAGTTTGAACTTGGAAGGAAAGCTTTGAAAAACAACAGATAGCTGCAGTAACAGGTTGGCTAGCAGGATGCTAACAACTAAGCCTTGTAACATCAGCTCCCAGAGACAAGCAGAGACAAACAGAGACAAGCAGAGACAAACAGAGACAAACAGAGACAAGCAGAGACAAGCAGAGACAAACAGAGACAAGCAGAGACAAGCAGAGACAAACAGAGACAAGCAGAGACAAGCAGAGACAAACAGAGACAAGCAGAGACAAGCAGAGACAAACAGAGACAAGCAGAGACAAACAGAGACAAGCAGAGACAAACTGGGTTTAAAACGTCTCAGTCTAAAGTTAGTGTGACTCACCGGTTGTAGACTGTGGTATAAAAGCCCTCCATTAGTCGCCTATTTCATTCTCCTCCTGCGCTATCTCTTTTGCAACAAGGGCACAGTCTAAACTCTGGTGTTTTTTTGACAACCGTTGCTCGATGGCGCTGCCGCCATGTTGGACTGAAAACGCCATTGAGTCCATGTGTGGTCATGGATGTTTAAAGAGACTTCTGGAAATCAGAGGATACTTTTCTTTTTTTTAAGTAAATCAGCTTCCCAGTGCAAACACTTAATTAGCCCTCATTTAAATCATTATTTCCTAGACATCGTCCGTCTCTTTACCTACTTTTATCCTGCAGGAATGATCTGGGCCTGGAGCGGCGGTACCGAGGTCATCAGTCGCTGTTGCCGTTTTGTATGACGAAGTATTAGGGCCACATTGAGGGAAAAAAAAATCTGAGATTTAGAGAATAAAGTCGTAATATTACGAGAACAAAGTCGTAATATTACGAGAATAAAGTCCTAATTTTATGAGAAAAAAAGTCGTAATATTACGAGAATAAAGTCGCAATTTTACGAGAACAAAGTCGTAATATTACGAGAACAAAGTCGTAATTTTATGAGAAAAAAAGTTGTAATATTACGAGAATAAAGTCGCAATTTTACGAGAACGAAGTTGTAATATTACGAGAATAGTCTCAATTTTACGAGAACGAAGTCGTAATATTACGAGAATAAAGTCCTAATTTTATGAGAAAAAAAGTCGTAATATTACGAGAATAAAGTCGCAATTTTACGAGAACAAAGTCGTAATTTTATGAGAAAAAAAGTCGTAATATTACGAGAATAAAGTCGCAATTTTATGAGAACAAAGTCGTAATATTACGAGAACAAAGTCGTAATTTTATGATAAAAAAAGTCGTAATATTACGAGAATAAAGTCGCAATTTTACGAGAACGAAGTCGTAATATTACGAGAATAAAGTCCTAATTTTATGAGAAAAAAAAGGCGTAATATTACGAGAAAAAAAGTCGTAATATTACGAGAAAAAGTCGTAATTTTGCGAGAAGAAAAGTCATAATATTGCGAGAATAAAGTCGTAATTTACAAGAAAAAAGTCGTAATATTACTATTACTAATATTAGCTTACTTCTATCTACCAACGTAGCTAATGTTACCTACTTAGACTGGTCATGGAAGGTCAACTTTGATTACTCCAAAGATACAGATTGGCTAGCATATTGTTGAGTTAACGGAGTGCTATCTGTGTAATATTAGCTACCAGAACTTGTCTCTGGGTTTAACATTTTTAGGCAAGGAAAGTGTGTCCCTCCTTCCACAGTCGCTCAGCTACTGTTAAAAACTGTTTGTGGAGCTAAACTCCCAGCATGCTCTCCTCTTCCTACCTCGCAGGACTGAGTCTCTTCCCTCTCCGCTAACCTTCAGTGACCTTCCCATTCCTCTCAGAAGAGCAGAGTCACTCCTCGGCTCAGGCAGGAAACTCATCTTCTGAACAAGTACACGAGGAGGTCACTTTCTGAATCATATCTCATATCTCTGCTCACTCAGACTCTTCTTACCTCTTCTTCATTCTGTAGTCACAAGAGTATTTCCAGGCGCTTGTATTTCCTTTTGCTGATTGCTTGTAATATTTGTGATGTTACTAGATATCATAATGCTGCAGCTAGTGTAATTAACTTTCAGATATCTGAATTAAAACATTAAATCTGTTTACTGATAGACTTTGCAACCGATGCTCTTTTCTCCTCAACACAACATATAACACACCCTGCTAATGGCAGTTACTATGGGCACCGGGTCCGTTGGGTACATGCAAACATAGACTGAATGCATACATAAGTAGAGGCAATGAATACACATACATTTAAGCACATGCACGCATATGTTTTGAATGAAAAATAAAGCTTTATTGCTCCCCATGGGGAAACTGGGCCCTTGCAGTGGCAAAATATAACAAGAAAACTATATTTATAGAAGTGGGAAACTGGAGCAGTAGAACTTGACAAAGAAAATATGCACACATGCCCACACACACATATTCTCACTAGTGCTTGTCGCTGTTTTAAGGAGCGAGTGGGCAGCTCTATTGCAAGCTATTTTCTGTGTGATAAGTTTGCTCTGTATCACACCACACCATGTATTTTCTGGTGTTTTGCCAGCATGCTTGTCATTTCAGAGGCTGTTACTGTAGAGCTTTAATTTATGTTTTCAATCCAACCGAAGACTGCACCAGGTGATTTCACCGATTTACGCTGTCAACGAGGAGATAATCAATGAAATCAGGCACTCAGGTTGCCGTGGAAACCTGTGTTGTCTCCGCTCTCTGTGGCACAATTTGCCACATCTAATCTATCATGTAGGACATGATAATGCCCTCATACTCTCTCTCCCTTCTCGCAGACATGTTTGTTTCCATCTGATACTGAACAATAGCTGGAATGTAACATCTTAAAGCCAAAACACTGAATGCCAAAAACAACCATGCAACAATAATAATAAATCTTACAGTGATTGTGTGATCGCAAGCATGTCACTTTGGTGTTTGATTCTTCTCGCTTAAACGTTATATAACAGCCGTGTCTGTTCCACGCAAAAAGATGAAGAAGAAGATCTAAATAGCAAAGAAGAATATACAATAAAAAGTCTGTTTTATGTGTAAAATCAGTCCTCTCCTATTCAAGAACATCATAGCATGAGTCCTTTCAAGATTGAACCGCTATTACTAATTCAAGCATATCAATTCATGCTAATAAAACAAAAAATATAACTTTGATTTTTGCAACTGGTACAGTCCTAATTATGGTATATGAAACAGCTCGGAGCTTGACCATGATCTCAAATTCTGCTTAAAATTAAAGCTTTCATATCGTGAAGCTTTAACAGAACCCAGCAAATGAAGAACTTTACATTAGAGAGATGCAAAGTTATATTAGATGAAAAGAAATAAAGTAAAATCACCGTGCTGGAGTATTGTGCAACACATTATTACAGTGTGTGAGCACTTTGTTATGGTATCAGGGACTAGCAGCACATCAGCACAGCTGTGCCATTCACAGTAATACTCGTGCATATTAACACCAACACACACACACACAGACTGGGAGGCATGACTCTTAATACCCCCCCACGTATAGTACACACAGAAGATATCTACACACACTGTACTAAGAGCACGTGTACTGATGGTAGTTAGTGTTAAGAGGCTTTGCTGCAAATTACTTTGTAATAATGGTGCTGAGTAAAAGCCACAAACACTGACCTGGATTTAAATAGAGAAACACCCTAAGGCTAAATAATGACTTTTTGTTCCCAAATGTGAAAGTGATATCCACCCCTCTTCTTAAAACTGACACCTACTCTCTCTAAATGGCTTTAAACGTGCGGTAAGATCTGGATATGTAGCTTTGAGGTTGTAGATTGTAACTAACTGAAACTTCTCCCATGTGCTGTGCCAGCCCGTTCTCATTCCCAGTGCGTCAAATACTGAGGCTTTGTCACGGCCGTTGGCATTTAATACCACCGCACAAGGCACCCGTTAGCGCCTGTATGAGACGCACCAGGTTTTCCATTAACTACAATCTAAACCCATCCGCGGCAACGGTAAACGCTCAGGGAAAGTGAGCCAGGAGTGACTGCGGGTGGGAAGGGGGGTGGATGGGTCCAACAAACACAGGGCTTTCATCCAGGAGACCGCTGTTTGTGTCCTGTGCGTTAAGTTTCACTTTCACGTTACAATCAGCTGTTTGTTTGTGACCCGTTTCATTTTCACTTAGTAGTTTTAAGCCCAACCATGTAGTTTTTTCCTAAACCTAACTAAGTGGTTTTGATGCCAAAACCTAAAGTGACGCCAAGGGGCGTGACAAAAGCGGCAACATGTGACGAGTTGGGATGAGAATATGTTGGCCAAGCGTGTGAACGTTGGCCGACGCAAAAACGTGAACGTGTTTGGTTTATCCATTCTGGGCTACTGTAGATACATGGCGGCCGGCTCAGTGAAGACGACCCGCTCCGTATGTAGACATAAACGGCTCATTCTAAGGTAACGAAAACACAACAATTCTTATTTTCAGGTGATTATACACAAAAGAAAACATACTTATTAATATTATATTCAATTTCTGCCAACAGATCCAACAGCACAATTAAAGAAGGGTAGTGGATACTGGCTGCAAACAATATATTTTTCCCCCTAATAGAATAGAATAAAAAAAAGAACAAAATAGTGTTCATGGACAATGTCTTCAGTCTTCAGCGTCTTCACAGCTACAATATCATTTCTCATTTAAATCACCTTCAGTGGGATGCAGTGTAGGCCCATCACACCAGGTGCTTGATGGTTGCTGTTTGATTTACAGCCAGAGAGGCTGGAGACGTAGAGCACTAACTGTATTCTACGATACCCAGGAGCCTGTCTACCCACACACACACACACACACACACACACATGTTTACTGTATTTTGCAGCACTGATACTCTATCAGCCAGATGTCTAATGTACCTCTCCATCTATTTATGTCTTTAGCCCATATCTTTGTAACCTTCGGATGCGTTCTCAGCAGATGGCTGCTATAAACGACAACCGCTGTTCTGTCATTTAACCGTCGTTTGAGTGAATATATGCGTTTGTGTGGAAAGATGAAAGATGAGTTTGATATACAGAATGGAGTTATTGTTTGTGTATTGCTTGCCTTTTGATTTTTGCATTTATGTACATGCATAGTGTGTCCACTGTGTGTGTGTCCTGGTTATTGTCATGTATGTTCCTCTTTGTGCTGAATGTGTCTCCAGCAGATGTGCTGTTTCACATGAACAGTGGGATAAAATGACACTAACCCGCATGCACGCATAAACGCAAGCACGAACACACACGCATGCACGCACTACATTTATCTCCCTGTGTGAGAACAGGCTCACAGTGTTTTCAGCAGTTAGAGATGCCATCAACGCCTCAGTGTGTTAACAGACTGTTCATTATACAACCATATAAACACACACACACTCATAGCTGCATGCACCTATGTGTAGAGGTTGCAATCACATACAATAGGCCTAAATACACATTTACACAAACACCCTCCCTCTCTCTTTCTCTTTCTTTCACACACACGCACACACACACACACACACACACACACACACACACACGTACATACAGCAGCAGACACTGATTGAGATGTATAATGCCTCATCAACTCTCCTCCCAGTCAAATCAAGTCCCCGCCAAAGAAAATGCAAGAACAGAAATTGGATTCTGAAAATTACAGCCTTTCTGTCTGACTGAGTTACTTGTTAGCTTTCGGTCTCTCTGACAGAACTCACTAACCTGCTGGTTGACCGGCTTAGGCCTAGTATGCATTACTTGACTGGTCCTGACTGACTAACTTTTGTCTGATTGGCTATCTCACATATCACTGACTGATTATCTTGCTAGCTCATTGGCTGACAAAGTGGCCGACTATCTTAGATAGGATTAACTGGCTAATTTGTAAAATTTGCCAACTTGGTTTTTGGCCGTCACCATCTTGGTCTTTTGCAACCAGAAGTGACACGAGAGGGTGGAGCTAAGTACAACCGAACGCTGAATAAGACATTTTTAGGCGACCAAAATATTACAATTAACTTCCATGAACTGAAAACACACTGTGAAAGGATTAAAGTTGTAAGACGAAAACACGGGCAATGCCGTGGTAGCGACCTGTCAATCACAAAGTAGCCACACCCTAAAGCATACCCTGCTTTATGGTCTATTTGACTCTAAATGGGACCATAATTTACTAAATGAATGTCATGATGTATTGAAGAAGACTTGAAACTAGCGATTGAGATCATAAACTCATGTTTACAATGTTTACTGAGGTAATAAATCAAGTGAGAAGTAGGGTCATTTTCTCATAGACGTCTATACAATCAGACTTCTTTTTGCAACCAGAGGAGTCGCCCCCCTGCTGCTTTGAAATGACCCCTGTCTACCAGTTGCATGCAGTACTTAGACACATCCAACTCTACTTATTCTAATTACAATACATTACTTATACATTTCCATTACTGACTGATGATTTATGATTACTTTGCTACCTTTTAATGCATGTCTGAGTGAGTGAATGAATGGCTACCTGACTACCTGACTGGCTGACTGACTATAGGCGCTGCCGCCTTGATCGGCTCAGACGCTGAAATGAAAGCAGCCAAATTCTGACAAATGGAGGCTGGTGTGAAAATGATCAAAGGGGAAAAAGCAGTGAGATGCAGGAGAGAGGAGAGGGGAGACGGAAGGTCTCAGGGAAGAATTACCCTGCTTAGCATGCTGCTCCTCACTTGGAACCCTATCCTTCACCCTCTCTCTCTCTCTCTCTCTCTCTTTCTCTCTCTCCATGCAGCCCCACATTTATACATATTTATGCCTGCAGACACACACACACAAAAATGGAAATCCATTTCAAGGTGTTTCCCCTCCTGCTGTACCTGCTCACGGAGTTCAATCGGACTCTAAGACATTATGAATCAATATCTACCAATCTGAAGCCTCAGATGCTCTCATTGATTCAGTCCGTAAAACATCACGTTGTGAAGAGATAAACACAGCAAATTAAAGAGTTGATGTGAAAACGCTACTTCAGATATCAAAATGTAAGGACAGATGTCAGTCTATTACACACTGTAGATGGTTTATAATTTGTCACAAAGCCACTTTTAGGCATCTGCGTAAATCATAGAAAAGACATCAAAATGCAAAAAAATGGAAGGACACATCACAAACTGAGAAAATACTTTCTCAAAATACTGGAATAAGAAGCATCCAGGGGTCGAAGCACTTTCCCTTTCACTGCAGAGTGAACTTTTAAAACACCCCTCGACCATCTCCTCTGCACTTTAATTGAAATTCCTATCAGCGGTGTGTGTCGCCTCGGCAGGAGAGGCGAATAAAATGCAATTTAACAGAGGAGAGCGAAAATCAAAGAGAGACGACGGACGGTGCCAGTGTAAACACAGAGGAATAATAAGCAAGTGTGAATTAGACGCGTGAAAAAGAAATAAACAGGCTGTTGTCAGTTTGGACTGAATACACTTCAACGGCGACACTGAAAGTAAAATATACATGCAAATATATGCATTGAGAAGTGTGTGTGTGTGTGTGTGTGTGTGTGTGTGTGTGCAGGATGATGCACGGTAAGGCTAGAATTCAGTCAATGTGAGGTAGAGCATCTTTGCCTTCAGTAATGTGACATATTTCAGAGTGAATAGTTGTGAGAGAGTTTTAAATCACTCCCACAGATTTGATTGGATCACTCTAACGTGGATGGGTGTGGTTAAGCGAATACATCAGACCGGCAATACGTCATCCAGAGTAGCTCTCATGACCACGCCCCCTTTTGGGGGAAAACAATCCAGTGTCCCTCATAGACGGTAACAGAGTAAACAGATGAAGTTGAAACAAACTTCTACTTTAAACAAACCGGTAACAGTAATAACGCTATGCCGAAGAGTTTTGCTGTGGGGTTGGTTGCACCGACAATAAATCCCAAAACACTGATCTCCGTTTTGTTGCCCTGCCGTGTCCTAAAAAAGATAAATAATAGAGGAGCTTTACGGTTCCAAGGAAGAGCAGACCAGCATGGCGTCATCGCCGAGGCTGTGCTCCTTTTGGGGGGAAGAAAACTCGCCGTCACATGAGAGAAGATGATGAAAAGCTGTTGTGTAGCGGGTTAACCGAGGCTTTCACACTGAGATTTGAGGCACATACGATACGTGAATCTTCACTGTCAGAGTGCTAAATGTCTAAATGATGCTGGTGACAGTGACTAGCATGGCTAGCTAACGTAACCTTAAGAGGAAGATTGCTGCATTAATACAGTCATACATTAACGTTATAGCAGCATCAGACTGTCGTCTCCAACTAAATCTCAGCTTATAGATCAAACAGTTGACTATTAACAGGCTGGTTATTTACAGACAACACTCAGCCTAACGGGATTCAATCAAATATGTATAGAAAACTGGATAACCAATATCCGGCCACTGTGTTGGGCGGTGGGAAGACTGAAGGGACATGACGGCGATCGACCTTAATTTATTTAGGTATCGCGAACGCTCAGGTTCAGGCAAGGTCGCAAAATAATTATTAGACGTGTGTTTAACAAGAGATGAATGCATACAAATTTGTCAAAATTACAATCCAAACAGACGTCAAATTGCACTGAAGTCTATGGGATCTTCGGTTTTCTTTCCCCCAAAAGGTGGAAATGTGCCAGTCTGATGTATACTGAGCGAAGGAGCTGTAAAGGACTGCTGGCTTCCACCCACACCTCCGTCATCCATGTTACTCTCACCATGTTATTAGATCAGTAGGAGGATTGCAAAGAAAGAAATAATAAATAAGAGTTCAATCACACTTGTGACGCCGCTCCCCCCTGTCTTGGAGTCCATCCTCTCCAACCTCAACAGGCAGTTGGCTGTGTGAGGGAGGGTCGTCAGCCTGATTCAGCTCACCTGGGTCTTCCAGGCTATAAAAGCTGCTCCATGTGCTCACTGTCTCTCTCTCCCATCCTACAGCACCTTCTTCTGGTTCTGCACCTTCAACGCCTCCACAGCACATATTGTACACCACACATCCATGTACTACTTTCATTTGCTGATCTACACACTCCATTGTTCACTTGAGTTAAAACTTCCTTATAGGCAGTATGTTTTTGGCATCATTGTGCAAAAATTCCATAATAACCTTTCAGCATATTGTAATTCAAGTGTTCTGAGAGAAAACTAGACTTCTGTACTTCCTTATGGCTCTGTTTTCAGGCTTTAGAAAATCTAGCCCGTGATTGAAGACTTTGACCAATCACAGGTCATTTCAGAGAGAGAGAGCGTTCCTATTGGCCGTGCTCCGGCTGGTGGGTGGTGCTTGGTATTTCCTCAACTGGATAAGAACTTTAGTTTGGATTAGAAATATATTGACGGTTAAGCTAAAGTATACAAAACCTGGGCAATGTGTCACTTACTGCTGGTGTATGTATTTAATAAAACATCTCACTAATAAACAACCTTCCTCTAATATATAAATAAGCATTACAGCAGTTCCATATTGCAGGGTAAATTATCCAGTCACAAAAAGGATGAAGAACTTCAAACATAGGACACAGACTTTCAGTTATCCTCACAAATATAAAACTATAAAAATATTAGTCAGTCTCTTTAGTGCAATGACTTAATAATGACTCTCAAACAAACTCCAAACTCTATTCATTTGAACTCCAGCTCAGTTTGATGTATTTTATCAGTAAGAAACAGGAGGACAAAACTGCTAAACATCAAGACACAAGTACAACATGAAATATCTCTGAAATATGAGTATGAATATGCATACACTCATCTCTCCTTTCCCCATGTTGAACACACTCCTCATTCTCCGTCTCTTTACAGTGTCTGCCCTCCTCACCCTCCTCGTCTCTCTATGATCTGTGTTTACAGAGCGGCTCGTTTAGCCTTAATAAGAGTCATTTCATAATTACTCTCATTAAGTCAACCAACAGGCCCACGAGGGGATCAACAAAAACAAAGGCAGCATTTTGTCTGCATCTTCTGTGTAAGTGAGCAAAAAGCAGAAACAACTTCACAAAAACACAGACGCACCTGAGAGGAAGGTTTGATCAAAAATACATGATTGAAGTCAAAATATAGACACATAACATTGGTCAGAAGCACCACATCAATCAAGACTTAAGCCGTATTAACATTAAGACAAGCATTAATAACCCTAATATTAACACAGAACTTTGGGAGAAGCTTAAAACTTTGTGCTAAATATACTTTCACAGACGTCCTCTAAAAGCTTCACAGCTACATAAATTCTTTAAAACTGAACGAAGACAGAAAAGTTCAAAATCAGAAAAGAAAAAAAAAGTCTCTGAAGCTTGTTTTAAATCACTGAAGATCACGAGGCAATATTAGTGGTTTTTACCAAAAATCAACACTCAATTTTGGTGAGGAAAAACTGGCATGGCAAAGGGGTCCCTTGACCTCTGACCTCAAGATATGTGAATGAAAATGGGTTGTATGGGTACCCACGAGTCTCCCCTTTACAGACATACCCACTTTATGATAATCACATGCAGTTTGTGGCAAGTCATAGTCAAGTCAGCACACTGACACACTGACAGCTGTTGTTGCCTGTTGGGCTGCAGTTTGCCATGTTATGATTTGATTGATGATTTGAAATGCAGTACCTGTGAGGGTCCCTGGACAATATTTGTCATAGTTTTGTGTTGTTAATTGATTTCCTATAATAAATATATACATACATTGACATAAAGTAAGCATATTTGAGTATTAAATACTTGACAGATGCATTTTGTTTTTCTTTGCACCTGACAAAAGAACACCTCTGTCTAATTCTCTATTCCCTTTTCACTTTTAAATATAATTTTCCCCGACCAGTCCTCTTTTTGCTCCACTAGCAGCAGCAGCAGCAGCAGCAGCAGCAGCAGCAGCAGCAGGCTATTTCATGCTGCGTGTGTAATAAAAGGATTAATTTGTGCTGCTCAGACTCAGAATGGGCAGTAAATGGGACAGAGGGATATAAATAGAGACTACCTCACTCAACACTTTCTATTTCCTGAAACAAGATTGCTGCAAAAGAGGCAAAAAAAAAAAAGCTGTTAGCAAATACAATCCACAATCATCATCATCATTATTATCACTATTTTGGTGTTCCTAATGAAGCATCTTTACTATGATTTGGCCTTAAGGGTTTTCCTTTTTCTTGCTTGATGTTGATGTCTGAGTGTAAACCAGAACGGACCAGAATAATAACTGTGATGACATGTTGAACATTGATGTAATAACATGACTGAGCATGAGGAGTCAACAACTTATATGAAACAGGCTGCACAAATGACTCCACAGCAAAGTTCCCAGTTGACCTTTAGTTAGGATTATTTTGTCAGACTATGTCCACGGTCAAAAATTAGCTTTAACGCTCAATAATTTGAATTATTTTTATTTTATTTTATTTTATTTATTTTATTTATTTTATTTATTTTATTTATTTTATTTATTTTATTTATTTTATTTATTTTATTTTATTTTATTTTCATTTATTTATTTATTTTTATTTTGTTATTCCCTTATCATAAACACTTTAATTACCCTCAATCTAGTTATCTTTACTAGAATCTTTACTTAATAGTTATTTTACTGTTAACAAACAATGAAATGATAATTAACAATGTTTACTAATTATTAGTAATGCTATAATTTATGTTATTTTAACAGTTTATTGTTGCACACATTATTACATGTTCTATTCTATATATTAACTATTTGTTAATAATTACCAAAGGATTTGTGAACCTTTAAGAAATTATTTGTAAAATATCTATAAACATCACACAGATAGATATATCAAATAGTTTTAATATTTTTAATAATTAATAAATACTTTGTAAAGCATCTGTAAACATTATTTAGATAGAAAGTTAATACTTTGTCAATGGTTAATAATTGTTTTCTGGTCCATTTATCTATGTAATGTTTGTTTTTTAAATAATTTCTTAAAGGTTTTTAAATGATTTGATTATCATTGAAAAATATTTAATATAGTATATAAAATGTTATAATGTGTGCAACAATAAACTGTTATTAATAGTTTACTAATGTAATCAGAAGGTAATTGTTATCATCTCCTATCAGCTATGATACAATATATAATTTATAAACTAATTATTCCACATTACACAAACGAATGAAAAAATAACAGAAATTACTAATAATTAGTAACCATTATTAATTATCATTTCATTGTTTGTTGAAAAAAAAATAACTATTAAGTATAAGTATACGTATAAAGTGTTATACCGTAGGTCCCCGTTTTGTTTCTTTGTTCTTGTTGCAAGAGAATATTTATTTCTGTTTAGACTTCATAGTCAATACAAGACTTATTTTAAACGGGTTTATTCCTGTATTTGATTACATAACATTTGTGTTGTTTGCCTTGTTAACTGGATGTCAGCAGTGACATCAGTGACAGATCATTTTCAGCCTTGACACCGTTTTATTTCCTTCTGAATGATTCTAATACGATTCAAAAAGTGTTTGGGTTAGTTGCCTGAATATCTGCAGTACAGTCCTAACAGGCTGCTGGATTAAATTAGAGGAAAAAAAATGATGCTCTACAGAAACAGATGGGAAAAATTGGTGCCAAGCTGAAAATGGTGCCATTAGGCTTTAGGTTGTAGTCGTGAAGTATTTGCTGCTGATTTGATTTTATCACGTTATAAGCCAAGAGGCTCACAGCTGGCGAGCACAAATTAGCACTAAGCTAATTTCACTTGTAATCAGACTCGTTGGTTAAAGGCTGCGTCGAGACATTGATCATGTTCAGTGGTTTCAATCCCAGATTGCCAGGTGATGTCTGAAACGAGATCCTGGGTTTTTAATTGGGCTGCGGAGGCCTGAAGGTCATGAAACTCAGCGAGCGGTCAGAGGACTCTGTCTCGTCTCAATACGGTGAGGATCAAATCAATAAGGGCGAGACTGGAGTTATGAGGTTGCTGTGTGACGGCGAGGATACGCAGCCCGTCCTTGGCAGAGCCTCAACACAACAGAACTGCTGAGCCACAATATGTCCTGCTGGATTTACCTCCTTCTCTCTCTCTCTCTCCTCTCTCTCTTTCTCCCTCCTCTCTCTCCTCTGCTCATTAACTGTCATACAGGACTGTCAAACAGAATCAGAGACGAGCAGACGGACTGCTCAGTCAGTGAGAAACATGGAGGTGTTGTACCAAAAGTGAAGTAGAGCTGCAGGGTTCGCAGACAGCTGCTCATTTCACAGCTCAAACACACCTCGCATTTGTCACTTGTAATTTCTGTTTTGTATAATTCCTGGCCTTTTTTTAGGAAAGAGCTTTTTAAAAACATTTTTCTTATTTTTTTTAACATCATATATTCCCACGATAGACTGTATATAAATATGCAAGACATGACAGCTCCCCAAAAAGTGAAGCCAAAACATCTGGATCGCCCCCTGGTGGCTGGCTGCAGTATAGGTCATAAATCCCGCCCCCTCCATGTTAGTGGATGGGACATGGGTCAAATACATTTTCCCAAAGATGGTATCTGTCACTTTAGGTAGTTATTATCATACTGATGTATGTTCAAGTGTTTAAATTTTGGTTTTAATTAGTTATTTGATGCTGTAAAAAGGGGGTGAGACGTCATGATTGACAGCTGCTCTGAGTGAAGTAGTCACTAGTAGTCAGATACTCAACTATAAAAGCAATATAACAAACAAAAGAGAATTAAAAAACAAAAACAAAAAACAAATGATTTGCAAGCAACAAAATTATAAAAAAGTTTTTAAAAGATTTTGATCATGTACGATATGAATGTGACTTTTACTTCTGGTAAAAGTCACATACATATGTGCGATTCCCTGTTCTGTTAATAATGGCATAACACTGTTGATTACTCTAATCTGATCTCAGATCAGGCATGGCGGATTCAATGAAATAATCCTATTCTAAAAGTATGTTGACTTTTGAATGCAGGTTCTATTTTAGTGAGTAACTCAGAGATTTTCAGGAAAAGGTTGTGAAACACCTGCTGAGAGCTGTAAATGCTTCATCACAGGTACGCGCTGCTTTCAGTAGGAGATATATAGACCTTCTGCACCGCTAAAGTTCACAGCCTGAAACCTCTTTGTCTCTTTGTGACAGACAATAAACTTTGCATTGGACCGACTCCCAACTGATACGGTACTGAATGCCTCTCTGACATCCTACTTTCACATCTTGCTTCTTTTCTTCTATTTCCTCTCTTCCTCTAACTCTCTCTATATTTTCAGCTCCACTTAGTTAATTTATTTTGTATAAAAAGCAACTGTTGACTGCATCTTTATCTTTCTATGACATATTGAGAATGTTTCTAAAAGTGGGGGCTTGAGAGAGGTTTTGTTTACCCGTGCTGGAACAGGGTTGGCTCGTTACTGGATTCATGTTTAAAATCAGACAAAGTCGGCACGATAGAAGCCGAAGCTCCTTTTGAAGCTGCCGGAGAAACTGCTGGAAAACCTTTGAACACATCAACTAAAGTGACCTAAATTCAAAAATCCCATTTTTCCCTAATTTTATGCTGATAACAAAAACATCCCATTTGAGTGTCTTTCGCTGTGCCAAACCCCCCCCGCTGAGTCCAAATGACTGCAGAGCACAACTGTGCTGAAAATTAAACTGTGTCATCCAGAGGAAAGTGTCGCTCTGCTCAGCTCTGCTCAGCTCTGCTCAGCTCTGTCAGCGAACAAACACAAAGTATTTTAAGAGACAGTGTGTAGGATTTGGCGACATCTGGTGGTGTGGTTGCAGATTGCAGCCAACTGAGTACCCCTCCACTCACTCCTCCCTTTCCAAGACTGCCGTAACGTGAGCCGCCGAGGCTAACGCCGTTCTCCTTGATCAGAGGCCATCCTTACCAAAAGGAACCAGTGGGCAACCTCTAGGTCTGAAAAGTGAAGCCAATGCAGAAGTGCCTTAAACTTGCATTCTTTCTAACAGCCAGCAGGGGGCGACTCCTCTGGTTGCAAAAGAAGTCTGATTGTATAGGAGTCTATGAGAAATTGAGCCTACTTCTCACTTGATGTATTACCTCAGTAAACATTGTAAACATGAGTTTATAATCTCAATCGCTAGTTTCAAGTCTTCTTTAATACAGCATGATGTTCATTTAGTAAATTATGGTTCCATTTAGAGTCAAATAAACCATAAAGCAGGGGATGCTTTAGGGCGTGGCTACCTTGTGATTGACAGGTCGCTACCACGGCGTTGTCCGGTCTGGGAGTTGTCTGTGTTTTCGTCTTACAACTTTAACCCTTTCACAGTGTGTTTTCAGTTTATGAAGTCTAAAAATGTTTTATTCAGCGTTTGATTGTACTTAGCTCCACCCTCTCGTGTCACTTCTGGTTGCAAAAAACTACGATGGCGATGGCCAAAATGTCGAAGTCGAGGCTTCATAACGGCAGTCCACAAACCAATGGGTGACATAATGGTGACTACGTCCACTTCTTATTTAAAGTCTATGATAATAACACTACTTTAGGAGCAACGCAAGACAGACGGCAGCTGGCGGTACCACGGTTTTGCACTTTGTGGCTCATGTTACCACAGTTTCACAAGCGTCTCGGAAAACTACGATGGCCTTCAGGTAGCGTAAAAACGCAAAAGGCTCTCTCTAGAGCCAGTGTTTGGTTTGTCCGTTCTGGGCTACTGTAGAAACATGGCGGAGCAACATGGCGGACTCCGTGAAGAGGACCCGCTCCCTATGTAGATATGAAGGACTCATTCTAAGCTAACGAAAACATGTCTTTTTTGTGCGATTTATTCGCAAATATTTTTTCGAACTGTTGTTTTTGTTATGAGTACTTTCACAGAGGCTCCGTAGTCCGAACCTAGACCACAAACTTTATTACTCCTTTCAATCTTGACAAAGGCAGCACAGACCAGGTCCACTCCTTCCGTTCTTACCTTTCACAATAAAAGCTCTAAGACATATAATATTCGTAGGTGAGTATTTTGTATTTTCGTGACGTTTATTCACAACAGTTTCAGGTGTATACACTACATTATACAGTAGTTATGAATATTATATTCCATTGCTGCTAATAGATCCCCCTAATTGTTACACACTGGTCCTTTAATGAATTTAAAATGGAGAAATGAATGGATTGAGTTTAAATTCAACTCTGCATGTTGTCACCATGTTTTACTGACATAACTTAATTGATTTAGAGTCATGGGTCTGTGTTTGTGAACAAGACTGTTTTAAGAGTCTGCGGGGTGCTGAGTTTTGTAGTTTCTTTTGGGGCTTCCAGCAAGAAAAACAATTTTCATCCCCCATCTTTGAATAAACCACACTGAAGGGTAAAGCATAGAGCAGTAAATCAGTCTAATGTCCCGTAACAAACAAATAGAAAAGGTTGAAACTTATTGACTATGAAAAAACACCCATTCATCAATAGGCTTCACAATACAAGAGGAAAAGGCTAATGTGATGCACGAAAACACACAAACAGCGTACTACTGTTGTTTGTTCCAGGTACTGTGCTGTGTAGGTACTTCTCAGCTTTAACACACACACACATAGTGTACGCACACACACCATATTCAGCCACAGCATCAATACAGGTAACATTTACTGTCAGGTGGCGACAACATAATGAGAAAACTCGGCATGACCTTCGCTAGTGCAGCGGGGAGAAAATGGCAGAGCACAGCATAATATTCTCTGACAAACAAATGAAAGTCAGAGGAAATGTATCCCCGACTGAACGAAACAAACAGCGAGTGTAGGGCGCCGTTCACCCACGGGCATCATCACAGTATATGGACAGAAGAACAGAAATATATACACTTCATCAGCATTTAGTAGTCATAAAAATATACCTGATGTGTTTTAGCAAAGAATATCATCATTCGTCAAATTCAACATGTGCCACATTTGGCTGGAAGAAAGTGAAACAAGTGTTGTCATCAATCTCAGAAATAAAGAAATAAGGGTTAAAATGTAAGTGAAAATCATTTCAAAAGCATTTTGTCAACTGATGACTTGTCTGTATTTCCAGCTCTGGGAGCAAAAGATTTTTCAGCCAATAACATGTATGTCAGGCTGTGTATTTGTACAGTATATATCCCATGGATGTATTAGAAGAACTGGATACAGCGTTGGAGGCGGGGCCCCAGTCATTCCTATGAGAGTTGCTCATTGGCACATGAAGTCTAAATGGCTCGACTTCCATCTGGAAAAGTACCCGGATCTTGGCAGATGTGATGAATGGCGGAGTAGCGTCCGGTCGGTCACATGACTCGGTCACGGGGTCCCAACGTCACGCCGTCGTCACGTCTTGCGCTCCAGCCTCGGTCTGGGTCTCACTCACATGAACGGAGGAAGGGAAATAACTCTGGATTCAGCTATTAGTGCGTTTTACAACTTTAAAAACGTAATTTTTTAAATAAGGGATATTAGAGTTCGTACTGGGAAGTTGATTCACCTCAAAAAAATGTATCCTCTGAGTTACAGACATCTCTTTCCCAATATAAGTCTATGGGAAAAAGTATTTTTGGGTCCAATGGCATCACGTGACTGACATGGAAGTTGCAGTACCGCCGTTTGGCCACTACGAAAGTCCTGATCGACGACCGGCGCTCTACCTGGGGGCTTGATATATCCCACAAAATCAATTTGTAAGTAATTAATATAATCGTGAACCAGGAAGTATAATTAGCAGGAAACACCGCATAGCCATTCAGGTCAGGGTGGATGGGTGGGTCAAAAAATACCAGACTTTCACCCAGGAGATTGGCATTCATGTCCCGTGTGAAACCAGAAGTTAATCTTGATTTATTTGTCATGTAAGTTACATGCTTAATTAACACCACTTCCCAATTTATTTTAACCCAAACCACGATCTTTTCCCAAACCTAACTAAATAACTTTCTTGCCTAAACCTAACCAAGTTGTTTCCCATGAAGACAGAAGTTTATTTTGAGAAGACTGTATGCATGTAACGAGCGTAAATTGACACGTGTTGGGCATTCATAGGAAAATGAATGAAAAAAGGAGGAATAACTTTTTCGGAAGATATCTGTTACATTACATTACGTTACTAATTACAAAAAAAGCCATGTAATTTGCATTCAGTAAATGTCTACTTTTCAAAGTAACCTAACCCAACTCTAACATTATGTATGAGTGTGATCTAGTGGAGGTTAGACATCTTGTTTCAGACACAAACAGTGTTGTCTGGCAGACATAGTAGTTGACCTACAGACAGATATATTGAGGACCGTTCCTTTGTGCCATTGTGCACTGAATGTATGCTGTTATGTATTCCTGCTCAGTGCAGAGCAAAGCAGCTCAACACTCTCAATGCTTTCATTATTACAAGAAGTGGCTTATTGGTTAATTGTTTTCCATGCCAGGTCATTTACATGGTTTAAACCTCTCTGATCCAAGCCTGCAATGTCGGATTGAAAACGGTAAATACAGGCCGAAGGGAGACCGAGCACCTGTATTCAGGTAAATGTCAGGGCCGGCTGCTGTGTGTCTCCGTGTCTGGAGAGTTGGTTCAGACCAGAGTCGGCTTATTAATCGTCCCCTGTTGTGCCGGTTTTCTGGCAGAGACGGAGGAGCTGTGCAGCTCGCTCGTTGACCCTGCAGATTTTCGCAGTGCGTCGGGTCACGGCTCGCCTCAGAGTCAATCAATTTGTTAACACCAGAGCTTCGCCCGGACAGGATTTCTTGGCAGGGTGAGAAGACCCCCTCAACACGACACCAAAACGCTCCGTGTGAAACCAATAGTTGTGAAATTCCTCCAGGGAGCGTGGAAATGTATGTAAAATATTTATACTGTCGTTCTGAACCTCTTCCAAATAATGACTAATATAAAGCTTCTATATAACGCAAACCTCTTTCTGTCATTAGCAGAGGAAACACAGTCACATACACTGTTTAGTGCTATATGGGTCAGCAGGGAGGATGGAAATATATTTCAATGCCTTTGTGTCATCTTGAGTTTTAAAGTGTCCCTTTGTGCAACTCTTTATTTAGTCACACTAGAACCAAAATTAGCATACAGTGAAAAACATCGTCTGATATATCTAGTTAGCAAAATATTGAAAAATTTTCAATCAGTGCTTATTGGTAGGATTTATTACAATGTTTCCCATTGGAGTTTGTTCATTTAAAAAGATATAACTGATCAAAAAGCCCAACTCAGAATATTTCTGACACATCAAAAGTACTATATGTCTGTTTCAGCCAATAGCTCAGCAAATAAATGGTCTCTGACGGTTAGATCTGATCTTAATGATGTGTTTTGAGAGGTTATTAAAGAGCATGAATAATAACTACGTTGTGAAAAGCCCTTTTCTGGCCTTGAAGGGCTAATCAGTGAGCTATGGATAGTTTTTCTCTGTTGTGTAATGTTTTGGTACTAAGTAGCCTTTCTTAAAACCAAGTTTTTCAAAAGGAAACGCCCACTCAGCCACAAAAAGCAGTGACATAAGTTACCAAAGTAAGCTAATCGAAGCTAATCAATAAGGTTATGAATAATGTGAACGCTAGCACTAGCTGAGTCAAAGTTAGCTGTGATCAGTTTGGAAATAACTGAAAGGGTTGGTTCGGATTTTTTGGTTGTATGTATACTACCACGCTAAAATGATTGCTTTTGTGAATGTAGTCTGGTGGCGATATAATGGTTTCAGTTCCCCGTTGGATAAGGCTCATCTGGCATCGAGGTAAAGCGGCTGTGGACGGGAGCAGCAGAAAAACATATTTTCGCCACCAAAAAAGCTATTTTTATAATGTTTTCACAGCTTTACCTCTCCATCAGACAGCCCTTTCCAACGGGGAACTGCAGCCATTATATCGCTGTCATCCAAGCCACCAGACTCCATTCACAAAATTATTAATTTTATCTCTTAGAACACCGGAATCCCTGGTCTACCGCTGCATCGATCGGTTAGTTTCTTTGTGTTATTGTGTGACTTTCAGATCTGAACTAACGTGGCGTCCACAGCAGTACATTGCTTAGCTTCCGTGCCGCTACTCCTGTCTGCTTCTCCAAACTAGGAGCGTGCCGACCACCATCTGAGTTACTGTAGGTAACGTCAATACACTGACTATAAGGATGCATATATATACTGTATATGTAGCAGAGTCATCATGCAGAAACCTGTCAGGTCACATGGGAAACGTTTTTAAAAAACATACATACTTGACCAAAATTTGTATGTTCAGATTTGAATACATAAGGAACACCACTGGGAAGCTACAGAATGATATAAAAACCTCAAAAAGTTTAAATAATGGACACCCCTTTAAATAAAACCAGAGTAATGTTTTGTGAGCTCTGTTTGGCCTTATAGTGGAGACCAAATTAACTGTTCCTAAGTCTTTGAAAGCTCCTTTTTGACCCTGTGTTAGATTTAGGACTAAAACTGTTTAAGGTCTGGATACTCCACCCTGGCATCATTGCGGAAACTTGCAGCGCTGGCTGAGGTGGTTCAGGCAGCGCTGCACTCTGCTCACTACATGAGGTCAGGGCCGAGTAGACCGGTGTCTGTTACAAATCCCTGCTGAGCCCTGGAAGGGGACTGACAGCCAAAACCATGAAGCTTCCCCTAATCTGGACTTTTGATCCTTCATTCACAGAGATTTAAAGGGTGTGGCAAGTTCCAACCCATCTGTGGAATGAGCTGAAAAAAACAAACATTCACTTTTCATGCTGAAACAAATGCGTGGCTAAAATATCGTAGATGTTATAAACTTCTCCATGCAGTCTTTAGCTCATTCCACGCTTGTTGTCATTCTTAGTAGTGTCTCTTACCTGTGTTCTAGTGTGCATTGCATTGACTTCTTGCCCTTTTGGGTAAAGTCCATCCCAGTCTACGTATACCAGGACAAATTCCTGCACGTTCACTTTGTGACTGCAGTATAGTTTTCGATCTCCTGGTTAAAGCATCCAACAGATAATCCATTATCCAGGAGCATCTTCCCTGTGATTCCACAGATTTCACCTCTCGTCCTGCTCAGATAGCCGTATCGTTTCTCTTCAGTTTATTTCTGGGTTTCACTCATAAGCTCCAGCGACAGCATCTATTTGCTGAAAACCAATACTGTCTTGGGCTGTGATATTGTGCTTATTGCCATCTTATCTCCCGATGCAGCCACCCAAACACATTTAGTATTTGGAGGCTCCCGCAAACATGTCCTCCTGATAACAGGGCGTGTAAATATATAGAGAGCCTCTGTCTGTCTCTCGCCCACTCTGTCACACATTCACAAACACACAAGTCATCAAAATCTCACTTTTCAAGACCGCACACTAACACGCCCACAGAGAGAAACACATTCTCTCTTATTTTCGTTCACAATCCCGCTCCTACAAGTCAACCTACAATCTCCAGGACAGTGTTTTTTTCCAACTGTGTGGTTTGAAATCCCCCACGAAAGGACTGAGAAGACACAGAATTTACAATGATGAGATTAGAGAGAGAAAGCTTGAGGCAAAATGTGCTTTTTTTTTAGTTTAGTAAGGCGGAACCCAACCTGCTGCTGCATTTTCATCAGAAACCTTGAATGGTTTGTTGTCTCTGACTGTGTGCATTTTCATCAGAAACCTTGAATGGTTTGTTGTCTCTGACTGTGTGCATTTTCATCAACGTTGTGTTTAAAGTACTATATAAATAAAGTTGAGTTGAATTGAGGTACTGCTCTGAAACCTTTCCTTGTTGGTGCATTCAGGTACGCTCGGACATCTGAGACAAACAACAACCGTAAATGTAAGAAATTACATTATTCCCTGTATGAATTTAGAGAAAATCCATTACACTACCTGGGGAACAAAGAGTCAATTTTACAAAGTGTGGCTCCCCTTCTTGACATTTTTGGAGAAACCCACTACAGTAATCTCTAAGTACTGTAGCCTGCTTTATTTATTTAATTAGTTATTTCCTATTTTTATTATTATTATTATTAATATTATTATTATTATTAGTAGTAGTAGTAGTAGTAGTAGTAGTAGTAGTAGTAGTAGTCTTTTCTTTTTTTGTCTTTTTATTTATTTTTATTTTCCTATTCTACTTTTTTAATTTTCTTTTTCCTTTATATTTTCTGTTGCTATTAAGCAAATTTTAGATACATTTCTTGAGTGAGTGTTGTTAAGAAAAACAAAAATTCTTTACCAGTTACTGTCTTATTCATTATTGACAATCAGTAAAAAAGACCTTTGAAACAAATAAATATATAAATAACTAAATAAATAAATAAATAAATAAATAAATAAATAAATAAATAAATAAATACAAAATAAGTAGTGTTATTATGGTAAGGACAGCCTCTGAGCGAGGCGAACGCGGTTACCGCGGTTTTGCACTCGGTGGCTCACGTTAAAAAAACAAAAAAGTATGCATTGTTGGTTTCACACAGGATCTGAACCTCAGCCTCCTGGAGGTGAAAGTCCTGTGTTTTGTGTCCCATTCATTGCCCCTGACCTCCACCCCTTATAGAGTTTCACGCTGTCTATACTACAGCGTCTGCCTTCCGCTTCTGCTCCTATCATAAATAACGGACGCAGAGGTTGCTGTCGTTTTCTGTTATACCTCTTTTTTATCTATTCTACCATGTGAATAGATGATACAACCTACTAGTGGGTGTAGTAGGGCCCTACTGACCCACATCTATGGGGCTTATAACCACCAATAACAGCTATTTAATGGCCTGATAATAGAAACTGAAATGTTGCCCTACTTCTACTCAGCATCCCACTCGATCATTTTCGACCTCACCCTCGATTTCAACAGCAAAAGACTAAAGGGCAGCCGGTGACCAGCCCACTCAGCACATCAGAAACGGAATCGTATGCTGATTGTGAGAAAAACAAAAATCCCGTCACTCTGAGCACGACCGTCAGCAAAAAGCCTCGATAACAAACTCAGTCACACCGAACACGGCGGTGACAGGCTGCTGCTTTTCTGCACGAGGTGGAAAAACAAAGTCACACTGTATCACACAAACACACATCCTACATGCATGCTTCTCTGGAAGGTGAAAATTGGTCTTAAGTGTGAAGCATGTCGGAAAAAAGAAGAAATACAACAAACTCAATGTTCACACACTCTGTTTCTCTCTCCAACACACTCACATATTCACACTCTCCTACACGAGTCGTCTCTCTCTGTCTTTCTCACTTACACACAGCTTGATAAGTGTGTACAGGGAATAAATCGCGATTTGGTTGCAAGTCATCGAGCTGCGCTTCACAGTTACTGATCATGTTCACAACAGTGTGTGTAACATCAGTGCCCCTCGGTATTGTAGACCGACGTACCCCTCTTGCGATTTGGACGTTTCGGGGATGGCGTGTCAATATACGCTCGTTAGATGCATAGTGTCCTTTCAAAAATAAACTTCAGTTTTCACAGGAAGTTAGGTTTAGGCAACACAACCACTTAGTTAGGGTTAGGAAACGGTCGTGATGGACATTAACTTCACTGACCAGCAGCTCATGTGACTCAAGGGACGTACCAAAATAAGTCAACGCTGGGTTTTAGTTTCACACGGGACGCGGACAGCGGTCTCCTGCAGGTTGAAAGTCTTGTGTTTGTTTGACCCATCCACCTCACCTCCTTTCCGCATGCTTTAAGTGGACTGCCACGTTATTAATACTACGTCACTTGCGCCGACCGTTGAATAACGTTGTGGGTGGGTTTACATTGGAGTTAGTGACCGTCACATGCTGTCGCTGAAGGGTGCCTCCGTGCGTCGGTTTCCGATGCCGAGGGGCTCCTCCCTATGCAGACTATCATTCATCATTTGTGATGAAAACAAATATAATCTGCAACAAAATACGTTTCCCTTGAAACGTAATTCACAATGCAGTTTCATTGTATTGAAACTTGTTTTTTTAGGAGACAGGGCTGCACATGTTGTACAACATCTATAATGGTAGTACAATACATTAAAAGAAAAATGTTGAAAACCAATTATAGATAAAACAGAAATGTATTTTCTGAGGCATGTTTAAAATCTGATTCAACTCTTTTCAATATAATGTATTTTTGTTTGTATTGCTGGTTGTCCCTGGATGCTCCCTGAGCTGGAGGAACAGTCTTATACACCTTGTGATGAATCACTACCCCATCACTACCTTCCCCTTTCACGTTTTGTTTTCCCCATAGTACACTACACTTGATCTTTTTCCACCAGCTTCTCTTCCCTCCTTCTTTCCTCTCATCATTCACCTCCTTCAGTTCTCTTACTCTCTGTATCTCTCTCTCTCCTTATCTGTCCTCCCATACCCTACGAAGCACTACGTTGTATCTCATTGTAAAGACAGAGCCATTTATAGGCTGCAGGTTATTGGTTGAGAAGGGGGCGGGAAGGGAGGCAGAGAGATAAGGGTGGGGGGGGAGGGATGTTCTCAGAAGGAGGGAATGTACAGTATATTTGCAGAGGCTGTGCTGTCAAGAAGACTGACAGCATTACTTGTTTCAGTAAATGCCCCCAAGGCCACATGTACGTTCAGGTGACAAAGCTCTTTCCCGGAAGTGAGGTGAGAGAGTTCCCCTAACCTTAACAAAGTAGTTATTTAAACCCAAACCACAATGTTTCCCTAAACCCTACAAATGATGTTGTCCAAATAGCCGATATGACCTGAATGTTAAAGCGTAATACTGGAGAAACAGGAGCTAATACGGAGTGTTTCAGACAGAGGCGCTATAGTTTATTTCAAGTCAAACATAAGGCATCTCACTGCTTTTAAAAAACATGAGTACCAAATCTGTATTCATCCGCAGCTGAATTGGTCCCCAAAAATGCACTCTTTACTCCTGTTTGAGTGTCTATTTGCACCCGTGAAAGCATGTTTGCATGTTTAAATATTTACGTCTTGAATTTCCCTCGGGATCAATAAAGTTACTATCTATCTATCTATCTATCTATCTATCTATCTATCTATCTATCTATCATGTTCATTAGGAACCGATGGGTTTGGGATTGAGTGCCACAGACATGGGAGGTTATTGTCAGACCAACACATTGTTGGTTTTGCTCTTTCTATTAGTTTTTTGTCAACATGTTCTCATCCCAACTGGTCATATACTGACACTTTGTAAGACCCCTCAGCATCACTTTTCTTTTCGCTTAATGTTGTGAATTAATCAAAAACACTTGCTTAGGTTTAGGCAACAAAACCCCTTAGTTAGATCTAGGAAAAAACATCATGGTTGGGCTTAAAATCACTCCCTTTTTACAGTTCAAATGTGACTTGATGGTGCACGAACGAACAGCTGATTGTAAAGTGAAACTTAACACACGGGACACGAACAGCGGTCTCCTTGACGAAAGCCTTGCGTTTGTTGGACCCATCCACCTCCCCTCACACCTGCCCTGTGTGTCTGTTTTGCTCTTTATCATATATCACCATAGCACTTTCCCTGTGCTTCTGGGTTCATGGGTTTACGTTGTAGTTAATGGAAAGCTTGGTGCGTCTTCTACCGCCGCAAAAGGGTGCCTTGTGCAGCTGTATCAAACGTTGACGGCCGTCGGTATTTGATGCCCGGGGAATAAGAACGAGCTGGTTTTGTCGACCATAAGAAATCTGAATAGTGGCAGCTTTGTCCTTTAAATACCATTGTCATAAGGCTTTACATTATCATTGTAAATAGCACAAAATGATAAGTGAGTGGTACGTTAATTTAGAGGCAGAGCGAGAGAGAGAGGGAAAGCAATTGAATGAGAAGGATAGGAAGAAAGAAAAGGAAACTCAGAGAGAATAAAGACTACAAGTGTGCACAGGATATAGAGAGAGATGGAGAGAGAAAAGGGGAGAAGGAAAAGAGAAAAGCAAATCCTGCGAGTGTGCAGAGGAGACGAGTAGAGAGAGAGAGTGATGGGAGCAGGCAGCGAGGCAGAGCGGTGCAGAAGAAGGAGGGAGTGTGAGAGAGTGTGTGAGAGCGAGAGGGGCGGGGGGGCGAGCAAACACGCTCTGCACGTGATCCAATCTGTTCACATGGCCTTGTATTACGCCGTTATAAATACTTAATGTGAGGCACTTCATGCCGCGAAAAAAAACCTCGCCTTTTATCCAGAATGGATTTGAAAATGTGGGCGCCGATTTTGCCGGAGTGCAGAAAGCTGCATCTTACATGGAGTATTTTGATAAAAGCAACAAAGAAGAAGAGCACATCACTGTGAAACAAGAGAAATGCAGAAATAATGCATCATGTTCAGCTCTGTTGTCGTTCATCGGAGGCGAAGTGAAGCTGTCATCTGCTCTCTGAGTCCCTGTGTTATATAATGATGGATAGGCCCTGTGCTGCTCTGCTCTTCTCTCCTACAGAGGCATGAATCAAACCCGGGATGTGTCCTAAATATAACCTGCACACACACACACCCTGGTGTGTTTGTAGGCCAGCTAAAGCCCTACTCTGGTAATATTTCCACAAAACGTCAACCCTGATAAGGTCTCTATACGGCAGCCTGGCTGCAGAGTTTATGGATGAGGTGGTGGAGTAAACTGGGATTCCTGGATTGTAGCATACGTGTTAGCTGAGCCAAGCTAAAGGAGAGACTGGAGCTGTATATGTGGGCCTTTGCTCTACATGGGCTATGTACTTTAATATGACGTGTGTCTATACTGTGCAGCTGTGCAGATGTTACGTCAGGTCATGTTAAGCTATGTTAGGACTCATAGTATGTCACGGTGTGATGTTACGTGATGCTGCAACACAGTCTCACGGCAGTTCATGAAATAGTCACAAAATTAAAACAACATTTTATTCGTGTACGTAGACACGGATTTTCCTTTTTTTCTTAACGCTCAGCACGACTTTCAACGTATTTTTTGTGCGTTTTCCTATGAATGTCCAGCAACACATGATGCACGTGTCAATTTCCGCTCCAGTCTTTTCAAAATAAAACTACTGAGTTGGGTTTAGGAAAAGATCGTGGTTTGGGTTCAAATAACAGCGGAAGTGCCGTAACTTAAGTACGGAAGTTTCGTGACATATAAATCAACTTTGACTTCTGGTTTCACACGGGACACAAACATCGGTCTCCTGGGTGAAGTCCTGTGTTTTTTGACCAGCCATCCACCCCGACCTCCTCCCTATGTGGCGTTCGCCGCTCTCTATGCTTCCCAGTTCACAATTACGTGGATTACATATGAATTGATTTCGGGCTGACCATCACAAAAGAATTTTGAAATGTGCATCTATGTACACGAATCATAAATTTTGTGACTATTTCACGAACTGTGCGACTGGGCTGGAAGGTCAGGGCTATGTCATTGCATGTTATATATATATGGTAAAACAACTTCGAACCAGTGTACTTGAATACACATTAAATTCAATTTTCATATATGTAATGCCCTTGAAAAAGACTGACATTCATATTATGTTGAGTACTGGGCTGCAAATATTTGGATTACGGTAAATAAGAACTGCAATCCCATTTCACTTGACATGTTGCGTAATGTATTTAGACTTTTTTACTCGTGTGTATTGTATATTTGTATCTTTATCCTGCCAACTCCCGCATGTTTACATCTTGTATTTTATTCTGATGTTCGTTAACGTGCTTTGTCCCTCTCAAATAAACAAATAAATGAAATGAAATGGATTAGAAAAGTCAAAAAATTGCCTTTTTTTCCTATAAAATCTGGTTGTATGTGTAAGGAATATAATGATTTAGTGGCATGTTACAGTGCTGCTGTTGATGTTATGACATGGTATGCTTATTATAGTATCCAGTAGATGTTGAACTGGGAGACACCAGATAATATGTGAGATGAGATTAAAAATGGAATTTTGCTTATTATAATTGTGATATAGCTTAATTTGGTATAATGTTATATATAGCCCTATAAGGGCACAGTAAAGGCTTTGATTAGACAGGTTTGATCCGGTACGGTATATGGGATGTCGGTATATAAGCACCATCTTCTACTCTTCTTCTACGTCATTAACGGGAAACGTTGCTGACAGTAGGCTACACACACACACACACACACACACACACACACACACACACACATCATCAGCAAACACGCGCCTACATAGCCAGGCAAGCCCCTCAACGTACACACACACACACACACACACACATCCAGCAGCACCCTTATCCTCTCATCCATCCATGCGTATATGGAGGCTCTGCATTTTTTCTTATTCTTATTTTATTCTAACGTTTTTATCTATTTTGTTGTTATTATACTGTTAATTTGCACCAACAAAACCAAAGCAAATTCCTAGTGTATACATTTTACACCTGGCAATAAACATGATTCTGATTCTGATTCTGATTCTGATTCTGATTCTGATTCTGATTCTGATTCTGATCTCCAGCACAAACCACTAAAAAACGTCCAGATGATGGTCACGTTTCATAAATGATAATGAAGAAAAAACGAGGGGCGTGTATTATTTCTCATCCACACGTCTCCATTCAGCACAATAACGCACACAAGGAGGAGGAGGAAATACTATTCCAGCTCCAGCAGCACATGACACCAGCGGAATAAAATCACAATCTACACCAAAAACAGCCTTAAGATGCTTGCAGTTGATGACAACCGTAACACAGGAGCACCGTGGTTGTAAAGCCACCTTATAACATGCAATGTCAAACATGTTTTTGGTGGGAAACACGTTAAAATGAGCTGCAGCTGGTTTCAGCACCTCGGACAGCTCCACAGATCTCCTCTGCTGTTAATAACACACCATCAGATGCTCTATTTCCTCATCAAAACCATGCACAGGAGAGAAGGGAAACCATCTGTAACACCCTTTTAAAGTCATATCTCTAAAAATCTGAACCACATGACACCAGCGGAATAAAATCACAATCTGACACCAGAAATGCTTTTCAGGTGATGATGCACATTAACATGATGGAGCACAGGAGCACCAGGGTTGTAAAGCCAACCTTATAACATGCAATGCCAAACCATGTTTTTGGGGGGAAACAGGTTAAACTGAGCCGGTGCAGCTGGTTTCAGCACCTTGGACAGCTCCAGAGATCTCCTCTGCTGTTAACAACACACCATCAGATGCTCTATTTCCTCCTTAGAATCATGCATGAGAGAGGGAAACCATATATTACCCCCTTATAATGTCATATCTCTAAAAATCTGTCCATCAATCCGTGTTTTGGGGGATGTAGTAAAACCCAGTAAGCCTTTTCCTGAAACATCCACTATCGAGCTGCTCCTACCTCGTCATCCCCATTCCCATCCCGGTCCCGGGGCCTCCGATCATCCCTCCCCCGGCAGCGGTTCCGTTGAGCGGCTTCATGTGCTGTCCAGCCCCCGGTGGTCCTCCTGGTCCTCCAGCGGGCATCACCGAGCCCATCATCCCGGCGGTTCCTCCCGGCTCCCCGGGCTGCCCGCCGCCCTCCATGCTCGCTTCGTTCCCCATCTCGGCTCAGGAGAGACGGGAGGGAGCTGGAGAGAAAGGTAGTAGGAGGTCAAACCGCGCGGTGTCGCTTCTATATCTCTATGTTTTTGTATATATATCTATATATATAATCGGTGAATGGATGAAAAGGGGGGAGCGAAAAACTGAGAGAGCGAACTCAGCGTTGCTCCTCCATCACCGCCATCATCATCATCATCATCCTCAGCTTCAGGACCAGTTGGGCTGCCTCCTCCTGACGCGATGGCGGGGGCGCGCAGCGCGGCCACGCACTAGGAGGATGGGAAATAAAGGCGCGCATTCATGAGGCGAGAGAAAACCGAGATTAGATTAGATTAGATCAAAGGTCAGCAACCTTTACTATCAAAAGAGCCATTTATGGCCAAAAAATAAATAAAAAAGTCTGTCTGGAGCCGCAAAACATTTGAGCATTGTGATGAAGGTAACACAGTTTATAGTCTAAGTATATAGTATTTATGTCTAATGCAGTGAGGGCCAAAGAGCAAATATACTACGGAGTATTAGGGCCACACTTAGGGAAAAAACATCTGAGATTTACAGAATAAAGTCATAATATTACAAGAAAAAAGTCATAATATTACAAGAATAAAGTCATAACTTTACGAGAATAAAGTAATAATATTACAAGAATAAAGTAATAACTTTATGAGAAAAAAAAGTCGTAATATTACGAGAATAAAGGCAGAAGTTTATGAGAAAAAAAGAAAATAACACAAAAAATTACTACTTTATAATATTATGACTTTATTCTCTAAATCTCAGATTTATCTTTTTTCCTCAATGTGGCTCCAATACTCCGTCGTACCATAGGCCTACAACAATGATAAATAAAAATTAAAATGCAAACATAAATTAATTTCCCCTAATTGTTTTTAAAAATCCACAGGGAGCCACTGGAGAGGGACTAAAGAGCCGCAGGTTGCAGACCCCTGGATTAGATCAAAGTTAAATGAGCCCCCGTGGGCGAAATTGGGGTCGCAGCAGCAGCAAAGATTAGGATATACAACTGGAGATCATCATAAGGAAAATAAACCCAAATAGAAAGATAATTCAATTATATTTCTGTATTTTATCCCTCAATATTGCCTCCCTCTCTGTTCATAACTTCTTCTTTTTTTACTGTGATGTTCTCTACATTCAGATTTATGCTGTCGTATAAAATGGGTAGACTGATTTTAGGCTCCTAATCCCTGAATGAAGCAATAAAGTTCAACTAAATAACCAATCAGCCATGAGACAAACAGATGGTAAGAATAAATAACAATACATTATGTGTACTTCAGCATGCATGATGTGAAAATGTGCATGTTTGTGTGTTGATTTGCCAGAAATGGGGAAAGGAGCATCACTATCCATCACCAGCATGAAGGTCTACATTTCACCATCCTCATGATCTAATTATTAGATTTTACAAACAGCTATTTGAAGAAGAGCAGAATTGCGCAACCACAGACGCGGGGACGTGCTTTTTGGTGAAGGAAGAAGAGGGAGGGATCTACAGTAGAGGCGACGTGCGCGTTCACGTCTCACTTTCTCACGTGAAGAAGGGCATGAGGAGTGGCGTGAACGAGCACGAGGCGTCGGGATCGACTGCACCGGAGCATCACGTGTCCAAAAACACTGCGTGGTGTTACACACCCGCTGGTACTCTCACTATTTACCCACAATGAGTTCCTCCTGGTGGTGCACAAACCTTTATGCTGTTTGTTGGATTTGATATATATTGGAGGTTGACTACATCTGGACAGGCTACTGTAGAGGCCTTGTGTGTATTATAGAAGTTATAGGAGATGAAAAAGAAATGATGTTCTGACAGAACTAACACATTGGATGAAAAGCTATTTAAATATAATAAATTAAACTGTTATAAGCATTTTTGAGTGTGATATATCAAAGATTTAGTGAGCAATATTATTGCACATCATATTTAATTTAGGTGAAGTATGTAAAATCTCCAATAGAGAGACAAAAATGTTATATTTTTAGACCCATTTGTTTGTTATTACAGTTTTTCTCAATTGTTTACACACATTTTCTGAAAGCATGCCTCATACTCTCAGAACTCTACACACAAATCAAAAAACACACACACAATGGGCAAAACCCCTCAATTCTCCTGCAAAATGAAACTTTACATTCAAAACAATGTTATTTCTTCTCAAAATGGTATTTTGTTTTCAAATGACACACACAAACCATCATATGAATAGACATTTATAAGAACCAGTTGAACACTGATGTGCTCAATGTAAAACACTATGATGAATGGAAAACACTTCTTCTCCATTCATCATAATGACTTAGGCCTTTTTTTTGTTCAGTGTTACACTTACTACAGACAGTACATACATAAGTGTGTTGTAAAATATTTTAGAATATTGTTTTTATACTCAGAACACACAAATACACGGTAACAAATATATTTTATTTTCCCCACAAAAACAATGTACACAGTGTACATCCCAACCAACACAAAGTTGCACATACAGTGGTCTACATACAAAACAACAGAAGAATTTACTGTATACAGTTACAGTAAAAAAAAACGAAAAAAAAAACTATGCTGCATCCTCTCTTCTGTTTCGGTCTGGCCACAGCACCTCATCCACATCACAAGCAATGTTTGCCCTTTTATGCTAAAGCTCTGATTGCTAATTGTAACACTGTGTGACAGGTGTTTGCCCATGTGATGAGTCAGTGTACATAGTAGGGCAATTGACTTTAGAATTTTGAATGACAGTGTGTTCCTTGTGAAAACGAGATTTTCTTCATGAAAATTGTGCCAAATGCAGAGAATTGTGTGTAGTGTTTTGAAAAAAGTGTGTTTTAGAACTGCAATTTGAGTGTAAAGCAGGAATTGTGCTTGTAGTTTAGCAGAATTGGTTCAGGGGGTTGGTGCATGAGTTACATGTTGTGGTCATTGTGTGTCAAGTACCAATATTTGTGTGTAAACAATTGAGAAAAACTGTAAGCAGGATATGTCAAAATGTGCTGCAACATTTAAAGGTCCCATATTGTAAGAAGTGAGCTTTTCATGTCTTTTGTATCATAAAGGAGGTTTAAGTGCTATATAAATTCAGTTAAAGTATCATAACGCTCAATCCATGGAGATATACACACAGCCCGTATCCAGAAACGCTGCCTTTGAAACAAGCTGTCAGGATTTCCGTCTATTTGTGATGTCACAAATCTACAATATGTAGACCATTACTCAGTTTTAAATGTAAACATACTAAATGTGTCCCAGTTCATTTCCTGGTTGCAGTGTATGTTAATGACATCAGCTGACAGGAAGTACACATGAACCCAAACTGTTGCCTAACAACGCAATTCCGTTGCAATTCCGTTGAAATGCACTAAAACGGAGCGTTTCAGACAGATGGTAAATACAGGTATATTCAGGCAGACAAGATGAGGAAAATAAAGGTGTTTTTTTTTACATTACAGCATGTAAACATGAGAATAATGTGGGACCTTTAAATTAAATTTGGTTAATTTAGGCCAAGAGGAGCCAATAAACAAGTGATTATCATTTGCTGCAGCCTGCAGGTCTGCAGGTGGTGCAGGTGCAGATATAAGATTTGTTTTTAAACTATTTTTAACATTATGAATTGGGCATTTTTGACAATTTTTTCTTTTTTCTTATAATCCACTGTACTCATCTAATGGAAAAACATGGCATTTGGATGTTTTGTGATTGTCTGCCACAGCCCCGGGGCCCTATAGACCCAAGGGGCTCCAGTGGGCCCAGATTCATTGTGTGTCTGTTGGTTTGCCGTCACTTGATTAATTGAACAATTTGTTTGGGAATAAACATAATTAAAGCTCCAAATCAGCTGATCGAGGCCTTAAGGCAGTATTATGTCGTGGTCTTGGTCCCAGCATTTAGTTGTAGTGTTTCCTGTTTTATCTTGATAAGTTCACTCCTCATGTGTCATGTTTGAGTTTCTTGTTTTTGTGTGTTTTTCCCGCCTCCTTGATTATTCTCACTTGCCCTCAATTACTCACCTGCCCCTGATTTTGTTATTTATCTATACCCTGTTTATATGCTCCCTTGTTTTCCCTGTTTCCCTGCCAGATTGCATTTGGGGAGGTTTCTTCATTTGCACTGTCCAAGAGCAGCTGAAATAATTTATTTTCAGTTCTCCAAATTCAAACACTCACCTTTGTCATATTTCATTTGACTTATAGTATCATTATCATTAAATAGAGCAGCAGCAACAACCACAACAGCAGCGAGGACAAAACGGCATTAACACCAACAGTAGCAAATATTTAACAGTTAAAGAGAAAGAGAAAGTTTGAGAAAAACAAAGTGAGAAAAGGGCATTAAATCCCTTTTCATACAACAATAACAACAAAGTCGGTCAGATAGCAGCCTCCAGCCAGCGTTTCACTCCCTCCTCCGCTGGGAAAAGGTCCACTCTCTGTTCCAATGCCAAGTGTCTCCCTCTGAGGCCAGACTTTATAGAGATGAATAAACCCAGCCAGAGAAGTTCAGAGCTGCGTGTATATACTGTGCAGCGTCTTTCTCAGCGTAGAGCAAAGAGACAAAGTGGTGCTGCTGCAGCAGCTACACAAGATAGAGAGAAAAAACATTCTTCTATAAGCTTCTTTCAGCTTTCACATTTCACAAATAATGCTATTAGTTTTCATTTTCAGACACTTTTCCCTCTTTTGGTGACACTTTTTGTTCAGTCCAGCTAAGGGGGCTAAAAACAGGCATGGCCTTTTCAAGCTCATACATCATAGCTATACCTACGAAAAGTAATGCACAGTAATTTGTATATATCCCACAAAATCAATTCATATGTAATCCACGTAATCGTGAATCAGGAGGTATAAAAAGCAACAAACGCTGCATAGGGAGGAGGTCGGGGTGAATAGGTGGGTCAAAAAGACACCAGACCTTCATTGCAGGAGACCGCTGTTCGTGTCCCGTGTGAAACCAGAAGTCAACGTTGATCTTTATTTGTCACGTAACTTGTAAACAGAGAGCAGAAAATTGACAAAAACATAATTCTGAAGACCTTGAAGAGACAGAACAAAGCTTTCCTCTGAGAAATTACAGAGTTAAAGTGAGAACTGAGGCCCTTAAATGTAACAATGCTGAATTAATTCGAAGCAATGAAAAACGGAAAGCGAGCACTCCACAGGGAATGCCCAGCTAAGTGACAAACAGTCAGATATTGGCTTTGCACCAGCATAGAGAGCATAAAGTCATTCTCCGTAACTCTAAGAGCTATTGAGAAATGCTTGTTAGATCATACCTGTTGGTTAATAATGCCAATGCTGTCTAACATTAACACTTCAGTGAATATACAACAACAAGGTGAAAAAGCGCTAATGTGAATGTAGTATAAGTGCTCCACCATCTTTGCTATGTGTGTGAGAGAGTTGTTAAATGTTACACATAAATCACAAAACCAGTCATCAGATAGATTTGGCAGGGCCTAGTGTTGGAGTTTAAAGTCCAATGCCATTTTTCATTCTCAGTCTGTTGCTGTTTGACAGAGAGATCATGGACAGCATGGATTTTCATTCTTGTCCTTTGGGAACAAGATACTGTGAAGACAATTTAAGAACAAAAGGTCAACTTACTATCGCTTCAGATCTTTCACCCGCATGACTTTTAAACTTGCATTTAAAAGAGAAATTTGTCACTTTTATGTGGATGTCCAATCAGTGCTGATGGTAAATGTAGACAATTGAAGCAGTGCATTCCTTAGTGTGTGATATATTGATATATATGTATAGTTCTCCTGTTGAAAAATCTGCAATAATTAGGAATATCTAGCACCTATTTGTAGTGGCCCGATATCTATATCTTCTCATAACATATAAACCTACGTCTGTGCCGAATGTGTTGCTTTTATCGCACAATTGATATGAATATTTCAGCTTAGCTGCCCCACTAAGGCCAATATCTGACCACAGTATAAGCAAAAGACACTTAGAAATTGGCCTTGGGAGGCAATAAAATAACCACCAACATCTGTCATTTCTACAGTACCAGACTGTAATGGCAGGACTCCAAGCGGCAGGACTCTTTTCAATCTGCTATCATGAGGTAACTGATGAATTGTGGAATCCAGTTTCTCATCCAGTGATCGGGAAACCAGCAACACCAGAATCGATCTCTTTGACAGACTGACTCATTGACGCGACTGTTGAGGGGGTAAGGGGGGCGAATACTTAAGGAGATTAAAATGAGCAACGTGCCAGCACTCCACTTCACTCCAAGCAACAGGCTGGGGCAGGGACACCCTATTGGTCAGCTGTGAATGGTTGATTGAATGATTGATTGGCGGGGTGGACCTCAATCAGCACTTTCACTGCCCGAGTCCAGAGGTAGCAACAGAGGAGACTGTTGTTGTCTGCCCTATCCTCTGGCTTCACCTCTTCTCTTGGAACAAATCAGGAAAGAGGCACTAATAGCGTTTTTTGCTCCTCTCATTGACTAGTTAAAGGGTCAAACCACTGTTTTGGCTCTTTTCTACTCTTTTCTGTACTGATGGTGTCCTCCAGTGACGCCAAGAGTACATTTAAACTGCTTCAAAGGAACAGTGTGTAACATTTCGGGGGATCTATTAGCAGAAATTAAATATAATATTCATAACTATGTTTTCATTCGTGTATAATCACCTGAAAGTAAGAATCATTGTGTTAGCTTAGAATGAGCCCTTCATTTCTACAAAGGGAGCGGGTCCTCTTCACGGAGTCCGCCATGTTTCTACAGTAGCCCAGAACGGACAAACCAAACACTGGCTCTAGAGAGAGCCTTTAGTGTTTTATATGTTACCTGAAGGCCACCGTAGCTCTCCTACACGCTTATAAAACTGCGGTAACGTGAGCCGCAGAGTGCAAAACTGCCGTCTGACTTACGTTGCTCCTATAAAGTAGTGTTATTATGGTCAGGATGGCCTCTGTGCGAGGCGAACGGCGTTACCACGTTTTAGCACTCTTGGAAAGGGAGGAGTGAGTGAAGGGTTAATCAGTTGGTTGCACTCTGCAACCACACCACTAGAGGCCGCCAAATCCTACACACTGTATCTTTAAGGTTAGCCTCGCAACAGCCAATGTTAGGCTGAAAACAAGACGAAGATGGCGAGCTACAAAACAAAGATAATTGTTGTGTAGAGTTATAAGTTAATTGAAATAACAGATGAAAGCTGTCATTGATCAATTTTTTTGTCAATGCAGTCAATTTCTTTCTTCTGTATGTGGAATTAATTAAACTATAATTAAACCATATACACACAAGAACAATATCCAGCAGCAGATCAGTAACTTGAGTCCTATCTTTTTGTGTCAAATTAAAGGTTACAAGCAGGTTTTTTATTCCAAAAGTTCATGCAAAATAACAGTCCATGTTTCATGCATTTGAAGATATGTTCCTCAGAAACCACCTTATGATCCCGTTGAAGAACGAACACATTACCGGGGATGTTGCAGGATTGCTGGAACGAGTGTCACCAGCTGGATGCGTGGATTAAATGGTGGTTTACCTTTCACACAACACACGCTGGGTTTTAAAATTAAGCTATAAAGAGAGTCTGGGTTTTGATTTGTTTGTACTGCAGAGTGCCTCGGAGCAAGTCGGAATGAGTTGAAGGGAAAAACACAGAATAATAAATGGCTTGTGGTTGTTTTTCTTCTTTCCTTCCTCGTCTATGGAGAAACTGAACGAAGCTTTTATTCCAAATCACAATCATTTAGGAAGGGGAGGAAGAAATATGTGCGTTGGTAAGTGTTTCCAGAACCACAGGTGATTTCTCATCTATGTGACTGCTTCATAAATACAGAGAGCATAATGTAATTATTTACTGCTATAATAAATAATAATACACTACAGGAAGCATAAGGAAAAGCTGCTCTCGCTTTTTTTATTTATTCTCTTTCTTCTCAGTTGCTTTTTGCCCCGTGGAAGTCGTGACAGAACAACCCTTTCAACTCATCTGAATGTGAACATGAATTGAATAATTCATTTAACTTAAAGCTGAAGAAATGAGTTTATATTTGTGATCCCCATAGAATTTATAGCCTGATATCCAAAAGGCTGAGTGCAACAGTCATCGACCTTCATTCTTCTCAAACTCTTCCTCACAAAAGACCACCTTTTTTACCCTCTGAATGCAGAGTTAATTACTATAATGTGTGTGACGGGAAAGATTCGGTCCTTGTCAGCATTCTGTTTGGGCAGCATCCCAGCGTATCCTGCAGCGCTGTAACCAGCTTTGCAATTGTAGCACTGCCAGAAATGAAAAGCTATAAACTGGTTACCTGTTTGCCTCCAAGTCACAGGGCTTTTTGTGCTTTTGTGAAGCATTTTGGTTCTAAATGCAAGATATTTTGGGCACAAAGTGAAAGAAAATGACAGGAAAGGATACTTAATTATTCTAGGTAATTGAAGTCACTCTAACAAGATGGTAGGATGTATTTTTTTCTTATATTTATCTTCCAAAGTTGATGGCAAGTGAACACATTTGTTCCTTCTACCTTGGACAGCTCTCCAGGAAACTGAAGAGTCTGAAGTTTAATATAAATGTAATATCTGTGCCAGAAAAATCATCTCTAAAGAGGTCTGCTCTCCAAAAAGCATCCCACAGTTTACTAAAAGAGGCAATAAATTAGTGTTGGCAGGCAGACGTTTCCTTCCAGGGTGAGCTAAAAAAAAGGGAAATAAAATGACACCGACTAATTTAAATTTGGGTCACTATTACTGAAGCATTACTATTTGTTTAGGCCAGTAAAGGGGGGAAAAGGAGTTGACAGACAGAGTCCTGACATGTTAACCTCTTCAACTCCTTGAGGGCGCCGGCTGACTTTACTGTCAGTCAGTGGCCGTTTTAGAGTTAGACTGAAGGTACTGCTATCATATAAAACTAGAAAACCTAAGGAATCCATTGGTACCAACCATGTCAGGCTACCAACGAGTCTCCCCTTTACAGACATGCTCACTTTATGATAATCACATGCAGTTTTTTGAATGCAGTATAAATGTGTTATTTTCGCCTATTCTAAAAAATAGTAGATTTGAATATGTCTGCATACTGGGGTCCCTAAACAGTCTTGGAATTGCATACATTGGGTATCACTGTAAAGCTGAGACTCTTGTGGATCCAATGAGCCTCATTGTATTCATGTTTGATGATGTTAGTCCCCATAGTATCCATTTCATTGTACTATAGTGAGACCGATTTTTTTAATTTGACATCACTGTATAAAATGACCTGTGGTGACCTCTAGGATAATCACAGCCTCATGCAACTTTACAACCACAAACTAAAGACCTAGAGCATTCAGAGGATGGATGGCTTTCCTAGCTAGATTGACAATAAGGGGGTTTCTGAGCAGTTTCCAGAACAGAAGTAATCTCTATTCAATCACAGAAAAATGCAATTCTTGCAATAATCTCCAACTGTCAAATGTTTTTGAAACCAAATCACATCATGGCTTTTTCCATGGTGTTCTTCAAGGTCTTGGTGTCTTAATGTGGTATTTTTGACGGAAGTTTGATCATTTTTATCAATTCTCGAGTGGTAAAAAATGGTTAAATTTAGCACCAAATCTGAGTAACAAATGGTATCAGCCCAAAAGTTGTTGCAACAAGTTATGAGACATAATAGAGCATGGGAATGACCATCATATACTTCTATCATAATGTTCTAAACCCGTATACACTTTCACAACTTATTTGAATTCATTAATAAATAAATACATTAATTTATATTTATGATTTATGACTAGAACTAGAACAACAACAACAAGAGGCAACATGTTGGCAGTCTCTCCTCAGTGCAGCATGTCATGTGCTTCAGATCTACAGGCTGCCGTTGTGTATACAGGTAGGCAAGAACCTGCCAAGCCGGGTCACTAGTCCTGTCCCATTATAACGGGGAGAGATGTTTAGTGGAACAGATGGCCGACAGTGAACGAATGAAGCTTGCCAATAAAGGAAAAGAAGTGGAAGCAGTAGAGCAAAACAACTGAAGACAAAGGGGTTGGAAAACAAAGGGAAACCATGTAATCTGATTACACAGGGAGAACACAGGTACCTCAGCAGCAACACCCACCTGCAGCTTCACCTTGTTGCTCTCTGTAGGCATGGTGCTGTGTTAACAGTGGGGGCGGACACGATGCTTTACAGACAGCGAAGATACTGCAATAATGGTGGCAATAAATCTATAATTAGTACATGCATATTATTGTGATGAAGTTGAGGTAAAAGTGCCGTTTTAGGGGAAAACGGATTCACTGTTTCTTTAATCAGTGTATTGCTGGTATTAGATTCAACATAAGGCGTCTCAACAAGACTCTGTTTTTACATAAAGCAGCATATGGCAGAGCTGATAAGTGAGCAAACCGAGCCGACACGTGATTTCCTCTCTGCAGCACTACGCACACAGACATAAACACACACACACACGGGAAGAGCAACATAGACCTTGAAACAGTGGATGATGGTGAGATAATAAACACACAATTCAGAATCAAAGTGGAGCGAATAAACTTGTCACAGCAGATTTTTTGGGTTGTAATAGCAGGAAAAGCATAGGTGTAACTACTGACATTAATGAGTTTCCCAATATCCCTGAAATTGAACACCTGAATGAAACACAACCTGTCCACTGTGTGAAAAAAGTCTGGACCTCTCACTGCACAAATACTGATTACATTACTGAGCTGATTCATTACAGTGATAAGGGAACCAAACAGGTGGATGTGAGACACGTCAATAGGGTCACACTTTACTGTTTTATACCAACAGAAAATGATGCAAGATGTTACTGCCAAAGCACATCAATCAAACTGTGGCCCAGTTCCAGAGTCCATCACTGAGCCCTCGCAGACTTGAATTGATGTCACTTGATGTCATCAACCAAAAAAAGAAAGCAGGACGTTTGCTGCCTTCAAATGGGGTCGTGTTTACCATGTTCACGAGAAGAGTCCATATGAACGACCTCCATATTGTGGTATTCATAAGACCCCGGAAGTGGACATTTTCTGAAAGCTCAGAGTTCATGAGTTGTGACGTGTTTGCTGGCATTTTTGAAAATGGTTGAGGCCGTGGAAGTTCATTTTTCTGTGTATGGTGAGTTTTGTAATTTTTAGTCGTATTTTAGATCCGTATTTTTGGAGAATTTTATAATATGTCTGAGGAAAATGTTGATATTCCCAACGGCCTCATCTCACGTTATCATTAAGCCTTTGCATTTCCTGCAGTATCTTACACAATGGCCAGCTTACTAAATTGTGAGGGCCCCAAACAATGTGGAAGGATAGACCTTTTTCACAGCAGACATTTTGACTGTCATTGCAGGAAAATCACAGGTGAAACTAATTTGTCCCAGTAAGCCATAGTGAGACAGCATGCACAGTACCAGGACCCTGGAACTATAGCTCACCTGTGCTCCTTAGTCATGTAATTAATTACACTTGTGCTTTTCCTGCAATGACGAGCCAAAATGTCCGCTATGATTAAGGTCTATGGGACAGCATAGACAGCATTTCTGTGGCCAGCAAAGTGAGCATCGTAGTCCATATGTAGTTTCATGAACTGGAGTTTTTGTTGTTTGTTCCACTGTTGGACTAAATCAGGGGTCAGCAACCTTTACTATCAAAAGAGCCATTTTAGGCAAAAAATAAATAAATAAATCTGTCTGGAGCCGCAAAACATTTGAGCATTGTGATGAAGGTAACACAGTTTATAGTCTAAGTATATAGTATATAAGTCTAATGGAGTGAGGGCCAAAGTGCAAATTTACGACGGTGTATTAAGGCCACATTGAGGGAAAAAACATCTGAGATTTCCAGAATAAAGTCATAGCTTTACGAAAAAAAAGTTGTAATATTACGAGAATAAAGTCATAATTTTACGAGAAAAAAAGTTGGAATATTATAAGAATAAAGTAATAACTTTACAAGAAAAAAAGTCGTAATATTACGAGAATAAAGTCATAACTTTACGAAAAAAATAGAAAATAATACGTAAGATTACTACTTTATAATATTATGACTTTATTCTCAAAATCTCAGATTTATTCATTTTTTCCTCAATGTGGCCCTAATACTCCGTCGTACCAAAGACCTACAACAATGATAAATAAAAATGTTATTCATTTCCATTTTTAAAAATCCACAGGGAGCCACTGGAGAGGAGCTAAAGAGGCTCCGGAGACGCAGGACCCCTGGACTAAATCAATGTATTTGAAACTTACCATCATGTTATTATAACATAAACACAAGTACACACAGTGTTGGTTAGTTCCACTGTGATCTGTGTTTTAACATCATAAAAGCTGTGCAATGTGTGCAAAGTCTGCAGAGTTTCAGATTTAAGGAAAGTGTGTATAAAAGGTTCAAAAAGTCAGCGGGTCCTTGAGCACTTTCCAACTTCACAGTGGGAAAGCCCCGAGCCCTCGAGTCCTCGAGCCCTCGCATACTCAGCTTCTCTGTTTCTGATGAATTACATAGTGGGAAAATAGTGTCAATCAACAAAACACTGAATAACCAGGCAGATTCTTTACTTGTCATTACAGTGTGAAGACACACTACATACTGAAAATCTGCTTCAGAAATGAGTTCGATGAGGGCGGTGTGGTATTACAAGGTGAGTGGCTCTATCTAGTGGACATATGAGGTCAACACAGGTTGAAGATTCACACACTCAGGGCCTGATTGACTTTCTGTCTCTCTGATTGCATTTGATTGCAGTCACCATCTTGAGCTGTCAGATGGCATTAAAGACTAACTTCATATTTTGATTACTAATCAAATCAAGTCAAATCAGCCTGTCTTACAGTGATTGATTCTAATCAATGATTAGATGGAAATATATGGCACGATTAAATTACATTCATCCAATGATTTATTTCTTTGAGTGTAATATATGCTACAAGAGGACCTTCTCCTACCTCCCACTAAACTAATTTATTAAGCAAATTGAAATCAAATTAAGCAGGTATTAAAGTAATTAAAGTATTATTATTATTATTATTATTATTATTCATCAAGTTGATTCAAAATGATTTCCATTAATAAATATAAATGTAGGCAATCTGTGCTGATAACTGCCTTTGAATTTCAAATGTGATTTATTATGAATGGAAAAATAAAAAATAAAGCTGAACATCACATATTTTGGCTGTATGGCATGAAGATTAAAGCATCGCTGGCCTGTGCTCCAGCTTGTTTCCTGTCTGTCTGCTAGCCAAGAGAGGTGTGTGTGTGAACAAAGCCATCACGGCTGAGGAAAGATTGCCTGAAACTGACTTGAGACAGGAAGAAAGTGTGAGAAAATGAAAGAAAAGGGAAGATGGCCGAGCCTCAGAGCTTGTTCCAATTTCCTGAGCAGCCGGTATAGCGTCCGTCTCTCATGTCGCTCTGCAGATATCTGACATCAGTCACACACAAACACCTTTACTTCATCTTTCCTGACGTTGATTCTATTTTCTGCTCCTCAGCCTCTGACTATCTGGCTGCCACACAGACACCTCAGAGATACTGAGGACATCAACAAACGTTGATGGAAATGTAATTGAGGAGGCAAAAAAAAAAGACAAAGAGAAGAGAAGCTTGCACACTATTTGGTGCAAAAATAGCAAGAGACATGGAGACAGAAAATAGATAGGAGGAAACAGGAAGGAGAGGAAATGCATCAATAGTTGAGAAGATGGAAAAAGCCATAAATCAATGAGAAGACTGAGAGCAAAATGAGAGTAAAAAAGAGACAGCAGAGCCCTCGTTGCATGGTGTTTTTTACAGGAATTTCCACATCTCTGTTGTGCAGCGCTACCTGGACTGTGATTGGCCTTTCAGTTGAGAGCTGCCATTATTAACCAACGTCACCAAGACCTATCCTATAGGATATATGTTTCTCCTATACAGGAAATATTCACATTCCAAGCAGCTTATTTAACTGAAGCCTGTGTTACCTGGTTTGAGACATCTTTCAAGTTAAACGGGTATGCAGGTATGTCTCATATCATAAATCTTGACAAGCTTGTAATTGGATTTTGTGCACTGTCCATTCACCAGTATTGTTTGTCATCCACTAGAGGTGACTTTGTAAAAAGTGGTTCATACCTCTGTGCGTTATCTGTTCCCTTTGACTACTGTTCTTCTACTCAAATCAGTTTGAATAGATGGAACTATTTATTGAGTCCATGTTTGCCATGGGTCCTAATTTAAAGTATCACACACTATCAGGGGGCTAGGGCCTTGTGTGCTCTATTTTCGTTTTACACAATATGCAAATTAAAGGAACAGCGTGTAGCATTTAGGGGGATCTATTGGCAGAAATGGAATATAATATTAATAACTATGTTTTCTTTAGTGTATAATCACCTGAAAATAAAAATCATTGTGTTTTTGTTACCTTAGGATGAGCCGTTTATATCTACATACAGTAGTTTATTCTTGGGAACCCCAGTCTGTAGTCGTACTATGCAGGCCAGTCATTAGGAATCATGGACAGGGGGACAACATTTTCCAAATTGGGCCCCTCATCCGCACCCAAAGGTCATCTAGTTTCATATGATACCGGTAGCTTCACTCTAGCTTTGCTACCTGGTGCTTCTTCACACTTTTTGCCTCTCTCCAACTTTCATTTTCTGGTTCTGGCTTTTCTTTTTTGGGGTCTCTGATCGTGGTGGGGTATCAGTTGAAATTGTATCATGTAAATAAATACATATAACTTGTATTGCCAGTGATATAAGTCAGTAAGTAAATTGTCGTACTCGATCCCATTTAAGTCTCAACCATAGATCTTTGCATGCCCCGTGGGCCTTGGGTCATCCATACTGTTTGACTGCTTGTATGTTAAATATAGGATGAGGGATGAGGTGCATTCCCAAAAAAGGTGTCCATCTCAGCCTCCTCAGTGTCACCCCTCTGTTAAAGTTGCATAATCCAGAGTTGTGTAAAGCACTGTGGACCGTTGGCCAATAGGGGGCACTGCATGAATGAGAGGAGGAGAAAGTACAGTTAGATAAAGAATGCTGCTGCTGTTCAGTCATCAGTGTGCTGCAGTCCACCTGCTGAGCGGTTTCATAACACAGTGTATTAGTTGGTTTAATGTATAACAGTATAACGTCTCAGTACCTGTACTCTGCAACGTCAATAAAGTTCTGATCTTATATAGTATTAAGAAAACACACAACTTGAAAAGTGTTGCATAAAATGTATTAAAGCAGACACAGTTTGATGACATTGTTTACATGTATTGAAATATAGTTAGATTAAAGGCTAGAGGAGGAATTAATTCACCCATTTTAATCTAAAATAAAGATCAAGCTAAATCCCCAGACACATTTTAAATCACATCAGGGGATCACTCATGTTTAAAGTTGTTTCTAAGCGCCTAAGTGAAAGTTTAGTGAATACATATTTATGCATTATTTATAAGACTAAAATCATGCTTGTCTCGCACCAGTCGTTGGTCCATGCTTCACTCCTCCTACAGAACTATGGCCGATAGAAGCAGCTAGATGTTTAGTGATTTTAACACAGACTAAACTTACTGCCCTCATTTTAAACTTTAATACAGAAATAATGCACACACTAGAGCTCTATAACGGCAAAAATCAACATACATTGTCAGACAAAAGCTTGAAGTGACAATATCAGGGATGTTTTAGTGTTTTAATGGGAAACAAAGAACAATCACCGCTGTAGATGTTCACAGGGAAAAGGCAATCTGGTCATTGATAAGTCAATAAAGTACTCTAAATTGGTCTTGAGAATGTTTTGCATGATAGATCTCTGATTATGCTGCAGTCATACCAAATTTCATTCATTTATTCTAGTAAAGGCAAATTTGCTTTCACTTGCTGTCTAGAAAGCTGGTTCACTTGAATAGATTAGAGCCAGTATTTCTTATTAGTCACAGCTGTGTCTGACAAGGTGAATTGTCCCCCATCAGAGAGGTTTGTGGTCTGGCTGCCGCATCAAATGCTATGAAACTCCTTATGGAACAATATAAGTGAAAGTTATACTGCAAAACTAACACGGGAGTTGGACATGTCAATGCAGCTCAGTCTTTACACGCCCAGACAGTGTAATCAGCAGCTGTGTGAGTGGACATACTGTACAATAGCTCACATATCATATCATATATCAGTCGTCTATTACAACAAGTTATTTGGATAGTGAATCAAAATGCAAAAAGATATTTCACAATATCAGTCCATGTTTAAAGGACCAGTGTGTAACATTTCGAGGGATCTATTATCAGAAATGCAATATAATATTCATAACTATGTTTTCATTAGTCCTTTATATATACATAGGGAGCGGGTCCTCTTCACGGAGTCCGCCATGTGGCTCTGCCATGTTTCTACAGTGGCCCAGAACATACAAATAAACACTGGCTATAGAGAGAGCCTGTCACGTTTTTACGTCACCTGAAGGCCATCGTAGTTCTCCGACACGCTTGTGAAACTGCGGTAACGTGAGCCGCAGAGTTCCAATCTGCAACCACACTGATGCTGCCAAATCCTACACACCTTATCTTTAAGATTTGAGGACACTGTTTTTAATTATATGAGGTGTTCTCAGGACTGTGTGGGTGTGTACAGACTGTGCTTGATTGACATCAGTCTCGTTTTCCTGTTAGTTTTGTTGAACTTGTTAGGATGGGACAGCTTGCATACTTGTTTTCCAATTCTTCTGAGTACACGGAGAAGGTTGGTGACATGATGTACTTTCCAGCATAACTCCACCCAACCTTGACCTGAGCAGAGGAAGCACCTGTATGGGTGTGCAGAGCCTTTAACTCAGACATAGGCTGTTTAATTGACCAAATAAGAAATGTATTTATTTTAAGGCTGTCAAAGTTAATGTGATAATAATACGTTCATACAAATTAGTTTTAACGCCAATAATTTCCTTGAGGCATTAATGCAACTTGCGATTTTTAGGTTGTAGTGGGCACAGTTTTAAAGCTGAAGATACTGACATCATATGAAACTAGAAAATCTGATTAATCCATTGGTACCAACCATGTCATACTAGCTTCTCGAGAAGGAGGCTAAATAATGCTCAAAATTTACACTAACTTTAATATATATATATATATATATATATATATATATATATATATTAAAAAAATAATATATATATATATATATTAAAAAATAATATATATATATAAATATATATATATATTTTTTTTTTTGCAGAGCTCATGAAGGACTCATCAGGACCATGATCAGGACAGACCCTCCTCTTAGAGCAAGAAACTGATGAATGTTGATAAAAGAATTAAATACTTGAAAAATCTCCCTTTAAGGTACATTTTGAACAGATAAAAAATGTGTGATTAATTTGCGATTAATTTGCGATTACTATGGACAATCATTCAATTAATCCTGATTAAATATTGTATTGTAATATGGTATAATATTATTATTATTATTTCAACTTATACAACTCAAAGAGCCTAAACATAAAAATAATAATTTAAAAAACAATAATATATATATATATATGTATATATATATATATATATATATATATATATATATATATATATATATATATATATATATATATATATACATATATATATATATATATATGCTAATAATAATAATAATTATTATTATTATTATTATTATTATTCTGAAGAAAAATATAGACAAAAAATACTATAATTACAACACAGTGAATTATTAAACACTTATTTAATGAGAGCTTGCAGAGTCTCACTGTTGTTATGTATGTAACCCCCAACAGTTTGGATGCTGCTGCACTTCCGGAACTTTCGTAATGGCTTTTTTTTTTTTTTTTTTTTTTTTTTTATTGCAGAGAGCATGCAGGACCCATCAGGTCTGATCAGGACCCATCAGGACTCATGAGGACCATGATCAGGATCAGGACCCATCAGGACCATGATGAGGACCGACCCTCCTCTTAGAGCAGAAACTGATGAATGAGTGGAGAAGCAGCCAAGCCTGCTGCATCTCATTACCACCACTTCAGAAATAAAAAGCTCTTCTCTCGGAGGAGACTCAGAAGCAGAAACAGAAACCAGAGGACGGAAGGTGAGAAACACACAGCGGCTTTTTAATCTCCTCTTTCTTAATGTTTTCTTTCTGTTAAACCTTTTTATTTGCAGTGTTTTGCATGTTGCTGGGCGTCAGGCTTCAGACAATAGAGGAGCACGCTGCTGCTGCACTTGTGCGCCGCTTCCTTCCTTCTGTCTGTCTGCAATGCTGTAGCAGTCTTCTTCTTCTTCCGTGTTATGAAACGAGCACGCTGCTTTTCTTTCTTTCTTTCTTTTTCTTTTTTTTTCTTCCATAAACCAGCCGGTGCTCAGAAACCAGCCGTGACCGAGATGAGACCAGCAGCAGCGTGGCAGCAGACACACAGCTGCCTGAGGGGTTAAACAGCCTCTAACATGAGCTAGTGTTACCTAACAGACACTTAGAGGCTATAAGGGCAAACCTAAAAAAGGGAAGTGGCTTATGTAAAGAGTTATATAAATTGAGGCTTAAATGTCAAGTCAAGTTGTTTAGGGGGAAGTGCTATAGGGACAGTAGAGGAGTTCAGACTGAGGTTAAAGAGCAGACAGGGAGCTTCAGGGTGGCTGAATATAACAACCACCTTCAGTACAATCAGCTGTAATCACACAGATTTTAAGGCAAGTAATAGTAGTGAGATGGTTAAAGGGACTGTTTGTAAGAATCAGAAATGCTTGTCAACAGCGACACCTGTGGCCGTTAAGTCAGCGTCGGGCTCGCTCTACATAGACATGAAGGAGCATCGCTCAAAATGACACTGCCGCCAACACTGTTAAACAGACGGGCTTCACTAGATAGAACTTTGCGGTTTTGGTGCTTCCGTGTAGTTTGTGTTGGCGTCTTGAGTCTGAGCAGCGTAGCCACACACGAGCGCGCATGGGACACCGACCCGGGTGATTTATACGTGTAAGAGGTTACAAACAGTCCCTTTTTAAATGTCAAGTTAGGTTGTTTAGGGGGAAGTGCTATAGGGACAGTTCAGACTGAGGTTAAAGAGCAGACAGGGAGCTTCAGGGTGGCTGAATATAACAACCACCTTCAGTAGTACAATCAGCTGCAATCACACAGATTTTAAGGCAAGTAATAGTAGTAAGTGAGATGGTTAAAGGGACTGTTTGTAAGAATCAGAAATGCTTGTCAACAGCGACACCTGTGGCCGTTAAGTCAGCGTCGGGCTCGCGCTTGTGCTCGCTCTACATAGACATGAAGGAGCATCGCTCAAAACGACACTGCCGCCAACACTGTTTAAAGTGGCAGTAGGCAACAATATTTTGGCATAATTTGGCAAAAATTCCATAATAACCTTTCAGCATATTGTAATTCAAGTGATCTGAGAGAAAACTACACCTCTGCACCTCCTCATGGCTCTGTTTACAGGCTTTAGAAAATCTTGCCCGTGACGGCAGACTTTGACCAATCACAGGGCATTTCAGAGAGAGCGTTCCTATTGGCTGTTCCACAAAAGGAGATGCGCGTTCACGTCTGGTCTCTGCAGATAGTGAAAGCCTCGGTCAATGGCGGAACAACCTACTGGAAAGCTTGCTATTCCAGCATTGGCAGCAACTGCCTACACCTCAAAACAACCCAAAAAAAGAAAGACAGACTTTCAAAAAGACAGTCCAAACTGTTGATGTCGTTAGAAGGTAATGTGTAGCTCGCTGCGGTAGCCTCCTCAGATGTAGCGAGCACGTATGAAGCGCGTGCATATGCCCGTTCTCGTGTGGGGGGAGGGGCTTCGGACATAGAGGGGAGAGCGGAGAGAGGAGAGAGAGGAGAGAGCAGCTCGAGGGGATGCAGGATTTTGCGTTTTCCGGATTTCTACGCACTGCAGCTTTAACAGACGGGCTTCACTAGATAGAACTTTGCGGTTTTGGTGCTTCTGTGTAGTTTGTGTTGGAGTCTGAATCTGAGCAGCGTAGCCACACACGAGCGCGCATGGGACACCGACCCGGGTGATTTATACATGTAAGAAGTTACAAACAGTCCCTTTTTAAATGTCAAGTTAGGTTGTTTAGGGGGAAGTGCTATAGGGACAGTTCAGACTGAGGTTAAAGAGCAGACAGGGAGCTTCAGGGTGGCTGAATATAACAACCACCTTCAGTAGTACAATCAGCTGCAATCACACAGATTTTAAGGCAAGTAATAGTAGTAAGTGAGATGGTTAAAGGGACTGTTTGTAAGAATCAGAAATGCTTGTCAACAGCGACACCTGTGGCCGTTAAGTCAGCTTCGGGCTCGCGCTTGTGCTCGCTCTACATAGACATGAAGGAGCATCGCTCAAAACGACACTGCCGCCAACACTGTTTAAAGTGGCAGTAGGCAACAATATTTTGGCATAATTTGGCAAAAATTCCATAATAACCTTTCAGCATATTGTAATTCAAGTGATCTGAGAGAAAACTACACCTCTGCACCTCCTCATGGCTCTGTTTACAGGCTTTAGAACATCTTGCCCGTGACGGCAGACTTTGACCAATCACAGGGCATTTCAGAGAGAGCGTTCCTATTGGCTGTTCCACAAAAGGAGATGCGCGTTCACGTCTGGTCTCTGCAGATAGTGAAAGCCTCGGTCAATGGCGGAACAACCTACTGGAAAGCTTGCTATTCCAGCATTGGCAGCAACTGCCTACACCTCAAAACAACCCAAAAAAAGAAAGACAGACTTTCAAAAAGACAGTCCAAACTGTTGATGTCGTTAGAAGGTAATGTGTAGCTCGCTGCGGTAGCCTCCTCAGATGTAGCGAGCACGTATGAAGCGCGTGCATATGCCCGTTCTCGTGTGGGGGGAGGGGCTTCAGACAGAGAGGGGAGAGCGGAGAGAGGAGAGAGCAGCTCGAGGGGATGCAGGATTTTGCGTTTTCCGGATTTCTACGCACTGCAGCTTTAACAGACGGGCTTCACTAGATAGAACTTTGCGGTTTTGGTGCTTCTGTGTAGTTTGTGTTGGAGTCTGAATCTGAACAGCGTAGCCACACACGAGCGCGCATGGGACACCGACCCGGGTGATTTATACGTGTAAGAGGTTACAAACAGTCCCTTTTTAAATGTCAAGTTAGGTTGTTTAGGGGGAAGTGCTATAGGGACAGTTCAGACTGAGGTTAAAGAGCAGACAGAGAGCTTCAAGGCAAGACACTGGAGTTTTGGTCGGAGACGATAACGTTTCTCGCTGCGGAGCCCCGTCACTTCCCAAGACACGGGAAACCTCTGTTGGTCTGGAGGAGCTGCAGCATGTATTTCTGCACAAACGTCCACTGTGCATTCACTAGATATTCTCAGAGCTACGAAGTCTTCTGCAGTGAGCACGTGAGAGTGGAGCGAGCTGAATGAAGGCAGGCAGAGGAGCAGAGTACAGCAGAGACTCCAGCCCTGGAGACTAAAGCTACGGTCTCCCCCGCGTACTTCAACCGCGGCCAACACTGTTTAACAGACGGGCTTCACTAGATATAACTTTGCGGTTTTGGTGCTTCTGTGTAGTTTGTGTTGGAGTCTGAGTCTGAACAGCGTAGCCACACGCTTTTTCCTTCCCCTTACTATGGTGGTTTTATTGCCTGAACCTAAGCATGTTTTTGTTTACTTCACAACATTAAGCACGTGTTTACTGCAACCAAAAAGTGACGCCCAGGGCTTGTTAAGCACGTGTTTACTCCGACTGAAAAGCATGACGCTATATGCCGAGTTGGGATGAGAACACGTTGCATGCTCCCCAAGACCTGTAAACAGCCTTTAGTGTGTAAAACTGTTGGAGTTCCCCTTTTAAAAACAGACTTGTAATTTAATTAAAGGGTAGTTCTGCCTGTTTTCAACCTGGTGGCGTCGTGTCTTAGCTATGCAGTGTTCATTCATTAATTTAGGGAGTTTTGTCTCTTTGCTTCTATACTCTGCAGTGGCTGTTGAATATGTTTGTTTAGCAACAAAACCATTTAGTTTGTTGTCGAGTTGAAGCTTTAAATTTGTTTCTCCTGCTGCAGAGGAAACTCATCTGTTGTCTTTAGCCACATTATCTCCTAAAAGCTTGTTTTCCTTGAATTACTGGCTGTGATTTGGTAAAGCTGAACCAAATACTGCAGCTTTCACTGTTGCCTTTCAAGTCTTTTTTTTGGGGTAGTTTTGTAACGCTGACCAGGCATTTTGGTTCCCAGTCACATACTGTATCAGGTTGATCGACCCGTGGCAGGAAGATTATGTTCTAATAGTCTGATTCTCAGGCTTTTTTTCTGTCTGCCTCCGCTGTCGGTGTTGATTCAGAGACTTTTTCTCTTTTCGTCTGACCTTGGATCATATATCCAGTGAACCACTTCAGCCGGACGCAACCTTAGCTGATGAAAGCCTCTCGTTTTCTTTTAACTTTAGTTCATTCTTTCAGGCAACTTCAGACAGAAAAGAGTTGCATAAAGTGTAGATTGTGTTTATTGTTGGTGTGCTTTCTTTAGTGAAGGTCTGTCCTTAAAAAATCTGCAGTAACTGGGTGTAGAAGTATTTTTTTTTATGGACCCAGACTCCTGATGGAGATATGTGTTGGTGTGAAGGTCACAGTGCATGTTTGCTTACATCAGACTGTCTGGAACTGATGCTTTGCACTTGTGGTATGTTGGAGCTATTGAAAACACTGTTCACATGTGTCTAGTTTGTGTAAAACGATAACGCTTACCAACTCGTGGCTCGTTTGAGCACTGGTTAAGGTTAGTTAGTTTGATTTTGGTCTCGTTTAGACACATATTTTCTGCTTAATCTTGAAAGGATGATCTAGTAGTGTTTCTGTGGCACTCTCCTTTTCATCCCTCCCTTTATCCTTTCATCACTCCTTCACTCTGTTCCTGCTACTGCGCTCAGCGGGCGGCTGAGTACAGGAACAGAGCGCTCTGAACAACTCTGGAGTGATGGAGGAAGGAGGGAGGAGGGAAGGAGGAGGGTGGCTACTGCTGGCCTCCTCGATAGTTTTGAACATTAAATGCAGACGAGATATCATCTGTTCGTCTATTAGAGGGGAGGAACTGTGTGTGCTCAGCTTGACAGCATGGTTGGTAATGTCAATCAGACCTGCGATGTGACGGACAAAAGTTGCAACTACTAGTAAGTAGAGGTCTGAGGAATGTTTAGTTCTCACATTTCAGCAAAGAAAGGTGGTTGGTTGGGAGGATTAGTGTTTGTAAGATTTTAATTTCTAGTTTGACTTCAGATGGAAGATGAAGAGAATTAACTGACTTGAGTCAATCAGCATCAAACGTACAAAATCATGGAGGGAAATACTGTTAACTTCTAGCTTTTGTCAGTGTAAACAAGTGATGGAAACAGTTAGCCTGCTAGCCTAAACACCCCATAATCAATATTGAGATCACAATTATTTATCATGATTGTTCATTGATTTTAGGGACTGCTTTCACTTCTGCGTTGTGCTACAATCCTGCTAATGTATAAATCTGTGCATCAAAATAAGACTGTTCCTAATTGACAGAGCATCTCCTAGAAGCAGGAATGAAATTGTACCAAAACGTTTTGCCCCAAATTAAATCAAAAGAGCTCTGCTTTCACTTTCAAATTGTGCTGGATGTTGGATGTTAGTTTAGGAAATGCTTGATTGCACATGCAGCAGAGTTTTTTTTATGAGCGAAGCACGCTTTTCAAACGTTAATATTGCAGGCAATCATGTTCATTTAATTGTGGGAAGCCAAAATCGTGGTTGTAATTAATATTCAATTAATTGTGCAGCCCTATTGTTAGTCAGATCTTTTTTTAATGGTTGGTTTTATATCAGCTAAAATATCATAATGGGATTTTTTTCCTATGTGCAAACCAAAAACCCTTTCAAAAAGGATATTGAAAAATTTAGCAGAGCAAAGTTGGAAAGTAGAACGGATAAGTCCTGCATTGGAAAGTCTAGTTTTAATTTAAGAAATACTCTGATTTGAAACAAACCAGTGCAAATATCATGAAATATTTGCCTTGCGGTTGTAGCTGCATCTTAAATTCAGAAATATTAATGATTTAACTGAATTTTGTACACAATGATTACAACACAGTTAAGTGTAGAACAAGACTTTATATCTTGTAATACTGGGGAGAAACTGAAAATGTGAACATGTGTGTACAAAATGTTGTCTATCAAAGCAGATAAATGTGATTTAATATTTAAGATCTTAAGATAGAAACCAGCGAGTACATCTGTCTGTCTGAGCTAGACTGTGGATGAGGACCGAAAGGGAGGATAGACCAGTGTGGGTTTCCCTGAGCCACGCTGCTTCTCGAGCTCGCTGAACCTTAAAACAGTGGGGGAGGGATGAAAACACCAGCGTCGGTTTGACCTACACTCCTTGTAAAACAGCAAGAGGGAGAGTGATGGAAGCTGGGCAGAGCGGTCTGACTGACCTCCGCTGCTCATATTCAGAAAAGACCGAGACATCACAGCAGGGAATGTAGATTTAAGTAGAGATTTAGTAACGGTTTCATCCTCCCTCTTAATGGCCAGAGAGTTTAAATCACTGAAGCAGACGGGGAGGGAGAGAATGTAGGGCGACTGAGACTCTGACCTCCACTGCTTCTCATGTTTTAGTAATTCCTAAAAACAACATCCAGGGAGTGGATGGACCACCGGCGCTGAGTGTCTGACCTACTAATACTTCGCTAGTTTACTTACTATAACTTTTAAATCTTTAATGGGAGAGGAATGTGTGGGAACGTGGTCAGCAGTTTCTAGTTCTCCTCTCTCATCACAACCTGATCTCATGGGGAGGCGTATACTGTACATAGCATGATTTTACAAGGATGTTCCGCTTGTCATGAGAACGCATTTTAGCCTTTTTATGCCTCTGTGTCGATGACAGCCGTGGCTGGAGGCATTATGTTTTTGGTTTGTCCGTCCGTCCGGACCATGAACCGTGAAAGCAATATCTCAGGAACGCCTGGAGGGAATTTCTTCACATTTGGCACCAACGTCCACTTGGTCTCAAGGATGAATTGATTCGATTTTGGTGGTCAAATGTCAAGATCACTGTGACCTTACGTTCATCCCATATTCATGAATGTGATATCTCAGGAACACCTGGAGGGAATTTATTCAAATTTGGCACAAACATCCACTTGGACTCACGGATGAACTGATTAGAATTTGGTGGTCAAATGTCACTGTGACCACACAACACGTTATTGGCCATAACTCAAGGATTCATACGCTAAATATGACACTTTCACACAAATATATAACAGGATAAAATGATGCAGTGACTGTATTTTGGACAGACATGGATGTATGCAACTTGATTAGTTTGCGGTGGCATACAACCATGAGGCGGTAATTCTAGTCAGCCTTGTCATTTGTATACCCCTTTTCCGCGTGTTATTTTTACACCACGCAACAAAACAACGGTAACGGCTGCAGTTAGGTTTAGACAACAGAGCCATTTAGTTTAGTAAAAACATCATGATTGGGATCAAAGTGAGTACGTAAACTACGTAAAATATGTATGGAAACAACGTAACAGAAGAAGACTTTTAAACTACGTGCCCTGTTTTTGTTTTGTTGTATTTTTGGAAGCCTTATTTAACACCTTGGCCAGGAACAACAGATGAAAAATAATCTTTTGGCTAATTCCGACATTTTTTATAGCATGTGTATTTATTAACTTGCACTGCTCCGTCCCAAATAAACTAAACTAAGTACGGAAAACACGTCACAAACATCACTCAAAAACATGTCATTAATGTAACACCGGCCTCCTGGTTGAAAGTCCTGTGTTTGTTGGACCTATCCTCCTGCCCGCCATAAGCAGTCTTTCTCCCTTTTTATTCTATAGTTCTGAGCGTAGCATATTTACACCGATGCGTTTACATTTGAGTCAATACAGACTACATAGTGTATAAATGATACACCAAAAGCAAGAACGGCATACTTATTGCACACAAAATGTGAATTTCTGTGTCATTCATACGGCATTTAGTGCGACCGGACTTCTCAACAAGAGAAGCAAGGAATTTGGGAAAAGCTGGAATCCCTGTCTCTCTGATTCTTGTCGTAGTTGTGAAACTATAAGGGATAAAAGAATGGATTCAGCATGGACCGCTGTCTGGCTTACAGCATTGAACCTGCTCTACATTGTACATTTTTACATGCATATATCTGTCTAAACACTGGAGTTGGATAGTCTCTGGCTGGCTCTCTGTTCCTGTTTATGCTTGTTGATCGTGAAACGGTGAGCAATGAGTGGAAAGTTGGATAAAGGGATGTGAGCCATCACAGCAGCAGGGTGGCTCAGTTGCCAGAGGAACGGTCTCACAACTGAAAGGTCACAGACTCGGTTCATGTTCCTGACAAACTGCTGTTTATTCCAGTAGGTATTAAAACGCCTCCATATGAGGCAGTTTAATACAACGCCACCTCCAACTACAGCCTCAGAATGACCGTAGGGGTAAGTCAACACCTGTGTGACACTCAATGAAAATGGAATGAGCTTCATAAAGAGGATTTATTGCAGGGTTGTATTGGAAGGCATTATATTGTACAGGTGGACCTCATAAACGGTAACCTGGTGTACCTTCTACAGTAACATTTTTATAATCACTTACTGCTAATGTTGACAACAAGGCTTCCACTGAGTATATTTTCATGGTTGAGTAATAAATCAGTGGACAACCTACGGGTTTGAAAAGTGAAGCCAATGCTGAAGTGCCTTAAACTTGCATTCTTTCTAACAGCCAGCAGGGGGCGACTCCTCTGGTTGCAAAAAGAAGTCTGATTGTATAGACGTCTATGAGGAAAATGAGCCTACTTCTCACTTGATTTATTACCTCAGTAAACATTGTAAACATGAGTTTATGGTCTCAATCACTAGTTTCAAGTCTTCTTCATACAGCATGATGTTCATTTAGTAAATTATGGTCCCATTTAGAGTCAAATAGACCATAAAGCAGGGTATGCTTTAGAGCGTGGCTACCTTGTGATTGACAGGTCGCTACCACGGCGTTTTCCGGTCTGGGAGTTGTCCGTGTTTTCGTCTTGCAACTTTAACCCTTTCACTGTGTGTTTTCAGTTCATGAAAATTAATTGTAACATTTTTGGTCACCTAATAATGTCTTATTCAGCGTTCGGTTGTACTTATCTTCACCCTCTCGTGTCACTTCTGGTTGCAAAAAAACCAACATGGCGATGGCCAAAAACCAAGGTGGTAACGGCCAAAATGCTGACCTGAAGGCTCCACCAATAGGTCCTTTTGAAAGCAGTAGAAGTAGTATTTCAAGTACTGTATACTTGTGAATTATTGTTCATTTAGCAACAGTATGATAAATAAGGCATTTGTAAGTCCTGAGGGCACATATAAACAGATGAGTGTTACTGTGTGTGGGCTGTTAGCTGTAGTGAGGTACATTACGGAGCATATGGTTGCCTTTTCTGCCTCACGACTGTTTTTCCTTTCATGGAAAGATTTTACCAAGCTGGTGTTGTGGAAAAAAATCCCCCGTACTGTTGATACTCTCCCTTCAGGGCCTCACCCTGAGGCGAATATCTAAACTTTTAATGATTTAACATCTTTCTCAAGACTTGTTAGTTATTCTCAGAGAGTCGAGGCTTTTAATGATGAGGCCTGTTTGGATTTGTCTGATTTTTTAGTGCTAGATCTCTCTGAGAAGAGGGAGTGTGGGTCTTCTGGGCCTTCATGAACCTGTTTGCTCTTGTACTTCTAACTTTGTGAGGGCCAATAGAGTCATATCATGGAGGCTGTATTTTTTACCACTCTAAATTCTTCTCTTAGTGTTCCTCAACATAGAAACACAGATTCTATGAACACAATTCTTTCAAATTTGTTTCAGAAATATCATGTCTTATTCTTTCTGCGTGGCACAGCAAATGGCTGTAAGTACTGCGATGCCCATGAGCCTCAGCCAGTGTTGCTATGGACACAAAGCCAGTCAGACGTGCCAATCAAATGTCTCGACTGATTGAGAATGCTTTGTCGTTGTAATTAAAACCACAACGCAGCACCTCAGTCGCATTTACTGCAACTAATGATTATTTTAATTATTGATTAGTCTGTCCATTATTTCCTTGATTTGTAGGGGTGTGAATCTTTCGGTATCTCCGGATTAGATTTTGATTCTTGGAGTCTTGATTCGATTCAAAACGATTCCCAATTCAAAATCGAGTAAAGTGTGTATAAGATTATGGAGTTTTTATATTTGAAAAAGTTATATCAACTGATTGCAATAATGTAAACACACAAGTGCAAAATGTAACATTTATTCAATCTAAACTAGCACACATTTTTACTAAAATGTTTTTAGTATTTCTCAATTCTCTGTGACTTCAAGAATAACAAGTTCAAGTTATGCAAAAAATACAAATGCTTCCTGTTGCATTAAGAAAATTGTAAACAAAATAGCACTAAAAGTAAAAACTGGCATATTTGATGTGTAGATTACTGTCCATCAATAGCAATATCTAGGTTCTTTTGCAGAAAAAAACACTTTTAAAAATAAATTTTTGGAAGTTGTGAATTGATTCAGAATCTTAGAAGATAGATTAATCATTTCTTTCCTCCAGTCCTACTGATTTGTCATGAAATGTAAGATAGAAAGTGATACAAAAAAAAGGTGTCCTCAAATATCTTGTTTACATTTACTCTCATGTGAGAAGCTGGAACCAGCAAATATTTGGCTTATTTGCTTGAAAAATGACTGAAACGACTTATTGATTATCAAAATAGTTGCTTATTAATTTTCTGTTGATTGACAAATTGATTAATTGACCAATTTAGTTTGAACACACCTTAATGTTTGGGTTAGGCATGTAGTTTGAGGTTTGGATCAGTTGCAAAGTACTGCATTTAGTCATGTTTATATGGTTTCTTGAATGTGTGGTGTCATGACTGTGTAACCTGAATATTCAAGATTCCTGGAGACCCGTCTTCGTCTCTAGACACACAGATTACAGCAGTTGTTCATGTTTCATTTGTTGACCTCCGATAAGCCGGCTCTCTCCTCTTACACGGGTATTTCTCTTGGTGTGTTTGCCTGCGTAGATGCACCTGTTATTGTTGACAATAGTCATTTGTTGACCAGTAGCCATGGCTACACCTCGTACTCGTCTGTCATCTTGTTTATCTTCATCTCTGTGTCCCAATCTAAATTACAGCAGTGTGTGTGTGTGTGTTCTTGTTTGAACTCATTTGTTGGTCAGTAACGTCTGTTCAGATTGAGCGAGTGTCATGTTTGTCCCAGTTTAAATAACAGCATGTGTTTTTGTGGGTCACGTGTGAATCCTTAAAGCCTTGTTTATACACTGTGGCGCGGACCTCTACAGGTGCCGTGTAGTTTGTTGCAGTATTCTCTGAAATGCCAGAGGACATACAAACAAAATATTCTGTGAAGAAGCAAGAAGTCAAAGAGTGTTACCAGCAAAACACCATAAACCAAACTCTTCAATGTCTTCGCGCTTTATGCACAATATGTGATGATGTCATTTTTGGCTTTACGCACCCTCGCGCCGGCAACACTATGGCGAGCATAAACCTATCATTACTCACTGTGTGCACCAATTTAATATAAACCCACCACTATGTATTTTTGTATGCTGGAACCTATTCAACTACTCAAACTGTATATGCGCTTCCTATGGAAACTAACATGACTGCGTTGCCATGGTGATAATTATGTAATAGTTTAATAATTGCAGGTGGCTTGATTGCCACAGTCCAGAGACATCTGTGGCTTCTGCACGAGAGTGCAGCTTTTTTTTGGTTTGCTTGATATTTTTTATTAAGAAATATGGTGCATGAAATGAGTAAACAATGTCAGTTTAAGAATGAGAATCATCAACACCATTTCTACATTTTAAAGGTGTAATCAATCTATTCAGAGTTCAAAGCAAAATGAGAGACAAACCCCCCCAAAAAAGGAAAGAAAAAGAAAAGGGAGGAGGTCCCAAAGCTTTTTGCTTTTTACTCTCATACTCTTGAGTAGCTCCGATAACTGCTGAGTCTCAGTTATTTAACTCTGCAGACTTTGTTTTCGTCCCTTTAATGATTAAGCTCAGAAAGGTCAGAAAGGGTCAGTGCAGAACACAATTTCAGTAATCAGGTAACTAATAGTTTTGCAACTGTCGGTTCTGCATGGCAAAAGTGAAGTCACTTAATATAACAAGGCTGAATATAATGTTATATATGTATAAGAAGGACTGTGTTTAATGATTATTTTCATTATCAGCTCAAAGAAAAGACATTTTAAATGATATAAAACAGACAAAAGCAGCAAATCCGTATATTTGGGAAGCAGGAAGCAGTGAGTGTCTGGTATTTTTTAAATAAACGATTAAATCATTCTCAAAGAAATGTTGTCAATTAAATTGTCTGTCGATCCACTAATCAACTAATCATTTCAGAACTGTGTAAAAGATGTAAAAGTCTATAAAGAGGCAGTAGCGAGGGATCATTAGATGCCTAAAAATGACTCTTTTGGCTAATGAAAAATTCATCTCAGGTGTAAACAAACACCTTCAACTCAACTGCAGACCCACATGTTTGATCACATTTTACTTTTTTGGTGAACAATTGGTCTTCCACTCCTGGTTTTCCCTGCTGGATCACGTTCCCTTTTAGATGTTAAGTGCGTCTGATAAACCTGAGAGAGGAGATAAAAGTTGGCAGAGACAGATGAGAAAATCTAAGATTGGACTTCTTTTGATAGACATTTACTGGCTTGCCCACATAGTTTATAAAAAGATCTTGATAGTGGAAAGAAATTGATTCCTGTAGAGAGAAAACGGTTGGCTAGTGCCCATGACTCAGAATAAAACATAGAATTGATCGATGTCAAAGTTGTTACTACAGACATTTTTTTTCCAACCACGAACTTGGTTTTCACACAATCAGGGTAAAGGTGACATAAACAGTTTTCTTATCAATTTCATGTTTCAGTTTTTGAACTTAAGTCTTCAGTGTCATTGCAAGGGCAGGAATTTCACGGAGGCCATGAGGGCCATGGCCGCTGTTCACCCTTCATTTTAGCCTTCTGCCCCTCAAAAATGATGCCCTGCAGCCACAGTGGCCTCGATGCCCCGCTCGCACTGCCCCTGCTGATTTCATTGTTTTCTCCTCTGCCTCTTTCCTGTCAATACGGTTTTTAGACAGTGTGATTCTAAATTTGGGCAACATGAAGTGAAACGTGCCGCAGCCACCAGAGCCAACCTGATTGCTGAAGCACAGCAAAGTAGGAAATAACAACAATAAACATAATTAAAACTGACAATAAATAAACAATTTAACGATGTATACTAATCCTACTTAGACACAAATATCAAGGAAAAATGACTAAATCAACAAAATCTGCAGGTCAACAAAATGAAGCAGGCAAAACGCTTGGCTTCTGAATTGTAAACACTAGGGCTGTCAATTGATTACATTTTAATCACGATTAATTGCAAATCAGTTGCACATTTTTTATTCATTCAAAACGTACCTTTCAAAGGGAGATTTGTCAGGTATTTAATACTCTTATCAACATGGGAGTTGGCAAATATGCTGCTTTGTGCAAATGTGTGTATATATTTATTATTGGAAATCAATTAACAACACAGAACAATGACAAATATTGTCAGAAACCCTCACAGGTACTGCATTTAGCGTAAAAAATATGCTCAAATCATAACATGGCAAACTCAAGCCCAACAGGCAACAACAGCTGTCAGTGTGTCAGTGTGCTGACTTGACTATGACTTGCCCAAAACTGCATGTGATTATCATAAAGTGGGCATGTCTGTAAAGGGGAGACTCGTGGGTACCTATAGAACCCATTTACATTCACATATCTTCAGGTCAGAGGTCAAGGGACCCCTTTTGAAAATGAAAATTAGTGGCTTTAAAACTAATTTGCGTAGACACGTTATTTATCACGTAAATACCAATGCATTATTTTGTGAATTAAACAGCTTTTTTATTTTGGGATTTTACTGACAGTTGATACTATGTATTACTAAAAATAAAATCATCGTCAACCCTTACGTTAAATTCATTATTTCCATTAAAATCATTGTTTTATATGATGGCCTTGATGCCCTGGTATTTGGCTTTTGTGCCCTCAAAGAATTGACAACACCAATGGCCAAATGGCCCTAAAATGTCAGCTCAGTCTTCTCTTCACTCTGAAGTGTCAAACAGGGTTTTTTCAGTGTTTATGTGTTGGCTGCCGGCAGAATAAGCCGCCTCCTACTGTGGTTTATATAGGTTAAGCAGAGGAGACCCTTCCCCTTCAGTGTCCCCATATAAACCCTAAACAACCCCAATGAACCCTCTAAACCCTCTCTGATTGGCTGGAGAACAGCCAGCAGCATCCAATTAGAGATCATCTTGGTGCAGTGATTTGTGATCCCTCCCTCGCAGCCTCTCGACCCCTCCCAGTTCAACTGCATGAACTCAGGGGGTATTGATTAGGTGTGAGAGCTCCTGCATTACATAGTTGCTGTGTCTCTCTTTTCTTGATGCTGCGCAGACATCAGGACAAAAAATGAACACAGTGTTTTGACTTTAATTGGCGATGAGAATTTAGAGGAATTGAATTGGTGTCTTCACTGTCTGACTTCTAAAAGCTCCACAACAAGAGATATGAACATTCATGGGTGAGGTTTCTTTTTTTCTTTTCTTTGTTAAACTGCTCTAATGCTGCAGGCTAAAGTGAGATCAGGTGGGCGGGTATCAGATATGACACCCAGGTGGGATTGGCCCGAGGGTTTAAAAATATCAGCTGAAGCGAGTAGGTGCAGGTCAGCATTGTTCTCTGATCCGGGTCACTAATTTGTGTAAGACCTCTAGGCTAAAGCATTGAATGCAGGCTAATCCTGTGTGTGTTGTAGGTATTTACAGGTTCAAAGACAGAATTAGAAAAACAGTTTGTGTATCTGAGGTCTAGATTGGAATCAGCAGGCTGCAGGTGTGAGGAAGATGTTACAGGTCAGATACTGTTAGCTTGGCTGTGGCCGCATTTAGATGAACTCTTGAGACGTGCCTATTTGAATGTGTGTTGTTTACCATTATGCAAACAAAGCAAGTGCTGCTTGAAAAGAAGACAAGAAATATGAAAATGTATGTTTCTGCCTCTGAACTGAAGCATAACTAAAGGCTGGCTCTGCAGTAAAAGGCTTTTCAAATCTTAACAGATGTTGAAAATGTGAGAGGCCCCACACATAACGTCATGTTATGTTAAATTTAACAGTTTTGTTCCGATAGTGTGTGGAGAGCAATCATTTGGCCAAAAACAGCACACCACAAAGAAAAAATATGGATGAAGTCATGGATGGTAATGTAATCAGTGTATACCTGAACATCGTGTAACACCGGTAACACAGATTACCACGGCAATTTCTTGGTGAAACGGCGCCAAAAAGAGGAAAACAAAAAAATAAGTATTAAATCTTTGGAAAGCTGTTAAACTTCACAAAGAGGCAACAAAATGTGTTTGCGTCCTCGCTGACAACAGCCGTGGCCAGAGGCATTATGTTTTTGAGTTGTCCGTCCTCAAGGATGAACTGATTTAGATTTTGGTGGTCAAAGGTCAAGGTCACCTTCACCTCATATCTGCCCCATTCTCGTGAACGCAATATCTCGGGAACAACCACGAGGCAGTAATTCTAGTTTCTAAGTTGCACCTTGCTTGACATCCAATGTCACATTGTTAATTTTTTTAATGTTAGCTGCTAAAAGACTTTATTATAACAAGTAGTATGTAGAATATACTGCATATAATTAGTATGTAGTATGGATTCAGGACACAGCCACACTTTGCCCTTCCTATTTTTAATGACATCTGTTACTGGTTCTTTTGGAGATTTCTTAGTCTGCCAATGTATGTAATGTAATAACATTACATTTTATTATAAGCAATAATCAATTTGAAACAACAATATATATGAATTGATAGTGAAAATAATGACAGCAATCAGGTCCCTCTCTTGACTTGATGTCCAGTCAGTAAAGCAAACCCACAAACATGATTTTACTTAATACCTTCTTCTTCTTTTTTTCGTTCCACCACGCCATTCAGTATGAAGCATTTGCATGGGATAATGAAAAGAAAAATGAGCTTCACTGACACACATCGGAGTGAAGATGGAGAGGATTTTGCAAATGCAGTGTGTATTTGAACAGTATGTGTGTTTGTGTCATGTTGCCTTTGAATGAAAGCAACCTGTCTTGATTGGTTAAGCCCCTCCCCCCCACCACCAGCACCATTAGCAGCAGCCTTCAGTATTGTGTAATTCTGTTACACAAGCGAGGGGGATGTGATGCCGGTCTTATAAGTCTGTAAGCCAGCCCAATATAAAAGCAAGGTGTTATACAATATCCCTGTTGAGAGACGCAAATTGAAGCGTTATTATTCTTGCAAATGATGATGATGCATTAGGGAAACGGGCGGCGGTGCACGGCCAGTTGACATCGGCGTAATCAGTGCATCATCAGACTTTATCAAAGGAGGAGACTGATCTGTTTGTGGTTGTAAAATTAAAGGATAATATCTCTGACTCAATCTACAGAAATTCATTCATTTTCTGGCACCGTAGCTTTTAATTAGATTTACATACACATCATAGTAGTGTGTGAAGGTGAGGTACAAGGAAAAGTCTTTTAAAAAAGCAACCGCTATGGTCAGTCCTCTTTAATTCAAGTTGTAAACTGAACTTTCATTCATTTCTTTTTCATTTTGTCATTTCAAAAATAGCCCTGAACTCCGAGCAAATCTTCAACAGATCGTGTTAAATCAGACTTTTTAGGAAAGTTTGACATGATGCAGTTCATGTTCATTATCTTGGTTCTTTATCGCCTCTCTCTCTCTCTTTCTCTCTCTCTCTCTCTCTCTCTCTCCTTGCCTCCTCCCTGGTTTAAATCTGCCTTGAGCTCCTGCTGTGTTTATAATGAGGCCCAAATGCTGCTGATGTATGAACCCGATGTGTGTGTAAGAACCATTTTTGGTTTTCAAACCTTGAGAGTGAGAACATTTTTGGAAAGTAAGGAAACTAAGGGAAATAACTTCTAACCTAAGGGTTAAGGTTTGAATAAGTTTTAAGCTAAGGTGAGGAGTGAGGGAATGCATTATGTCAGTGAAGGTCTTTTATAAGTGGAGAGGTACAGACGTGTTGGTAAAGTGGAGTTGGAAAAAAAGAAAACGAGTGGAGGTTTTCAAGCACTGAGAAAGCGAGGGAGGGAGAAGTGGTGAAATGTGTGTATAATGTCCTTGCATCTTGCCGTACATGTTGTACAACTTTTTATTCTAGTAAGCTGAACAGTTGCATTATTATCCAGATCTTGTGTAAGGCAGCTTATGCAAGCAGCTGTCTTTTCATTGCCCCCCCCCTCCTTTATCATTCATTTGTCTCTCTCTCTCTCTCTCTCTCTCTCTCTCTCTCTAAGGGGCTTTAAAGAGGTAATTACATGGTGTATTTGTCTGTGGGTGCATATGTGAAGTAATTTGTCCATTAAACCCTCAGTAGGACACATTTACGTATAACACCGAATTCACACCAAGAAGTGGCGAAGTGCGGTAATTACAGTTTTCTGCAGCCGGGAGGTGTGGAGGTGTATCCATGTGTTTCAGGCAGGAAAAAAATTCTTTGTAATATACAGGTACATCAACATGTCACAGGAGTCACAGGATCTGTTAACTGATTGACTGTGGGTCCTCTCTGGCCGCACGTAGCCGCTTAACAAAAGTTCAACTTTTCTCAACTTTTGTTTGGCCGCACTTTGCCAAAGAATCAAACGACCGCAGCTCGCTGAGCTCGGGTGCTACCGCCTCAGCTTTTTATAGACATTGCGTGGCTATTTCGAGCCGGGCGGCACCGTTCTCCCCATAGGAAAACAAATGTACAGTCAACGCTGAGCGATTTTACCGCTGATCATGTGTGGGCGGCTTAGCTGATAATGAAATGAAACAAGAAAAGTGTACAACAACGCACCTTTTAAAAAACTAAAAAAATATTGCATCTTTATTGACATTGTTTGCATTCATTTTTGATTGCAAAAAAAATATCATCAAATAGTTTTACTTTAATAACAAAACCATGTCCCAGAAACCCAGAATTGATTGTGTCACAAAACATCAGTATATTTCATGCGCCCTGACATATTCAGAGTGGTGGGTTACTCATTTTGGGAGTTTCCACATGTATATGATCTCATGCTGGTTCAGGCTACAGTGTTGTCCCATTTTTAGAGATATTGAGGTTACGTCGCCTCCTCCCCCATTTGGCCATGGGGGTGTTTTTAGGACACCAGACAGAGCTGATTGCTCCCCTCCCCCGTGCCTTTACTCCCCCTCTCCCACATCTCCTCCTGTCTTTGTACATCTCCCCCATCATCCTTCACACCTCCCTCTTTTTATTTGTATTCCCCCCTCTGTGCTTTTTATATTTTGCCCTCATCAGCATCCTGTTTCCATATTCACTGAATTTAAATTGCTTCTAACTCTGTCTGGCCCAGCCAACAGCAATGCTGTACTCCACAATGCAAAGTTGGCTGAATCGGACGTCCTTGGAACACCTCCTTGGCCCGCTGGGTGAGGTTATGCAAGGTTAGATGGTGTAGGGTGTAAAACATGGAAGGTTTCTTCCCCTTTTATTAAGAGTTCAACTCTCCGTATATGCGACTTTGGATAGTTTGAGTGTTTTGTGAGTTTATGGTGGCTGCTTTGGCACAAATGAAGATCTCTTTCTGTGCATTTTGAATCTAAAAGTCCATTCCTCTCCCGCTGTTGCTGTTTTGTTGTTGTACAGACAGTCATCAGTGTGGTCCGACTGTGATACTGAACTTGTGACTAAATGTTAGCTTTTTTTCCCGCATTACATTCAGTACATGCACAAATCGTTTCCTGTGAATCCCTCATGCGCTTGTCTGCAATTTGATTCCGACTCTGTAAAGGCAGACCGTGCCAGTAACAATGACAACTACTAGAGGCAATTACAGAATGCAAATATATTGAATAGCTGAAAGTCGCTGAAAAAATTAGATTTGATATAATGAAAGCCTGAAGGATTATAAATTGTGAGTCGTATTAAAATGTTTGACAAATAAGACATTTTTTCATTAGGATTTTGAATAAAGCCATTTTAGACTTAAGATTAGTCTGGTTGTGAATTAAAATGTCTGTAATAACAGTACCTCTCCACTAAATGTCCCTTTGAAGCAAAGCAATGTACTGCTGTGGACGGGGACCTAAAAGAAATGCTCACCTAAAAAAAATCAATGTCAGTTTAAGTGTACGCTATATTTAGAATATTGTTGCCGGTTTACCTTGCCGTCAGACAGCTATACAGTCGATGTTTCCAACTGGGAACTGAAGCCATTGTTTATGCTCTTACCAAAGCAACCAGACTCCAAAAACAGCAATTTTACTTCACAGAACACAGTCTGGTCTACCGCTGCCTCGATCGGTTGGTTTGTTTGTGTTATTGTGTGACTTATGTTAATTCAGATTCACCAAAGTCACACAATAACACATATTAACTGATCGAGGCAGCGATAGACCAGCAACCCCCCGTGTTCTGCGAGGTAAAGTTAAATTTTTTTCCAATGGAGTCTGGTGGCTTTGGCGAGAGCATAGATGGATACATCGGCTTCAGTTCCCCATCAGAAAGGGCTGTCTGACGGCAAGGTAAAGCGGTGCAAAGTATTCTAAATATAGCGTACACTCTCAAACTGATATTGACTTTGTTTAGTTGGCTAAAATACGTTTTGTTGCCGGCTCCGTCCACAGCAGTACAGTCTGCTTCTCCAAGCTGGGGGCATGCCAATTGCCATCGACCTTAGGTAATACACTGGCTATCCAAACTATCCCTTTAATGTCTCTGCTCCCAAAGAGATATCTACTATCAGTCATTGACGTGAGGTGTCAATGATCAAATTTAATGCTTTGTTAAAAATCTAAGGTGCTACATTGTGAATGTGTTGTTTGTGTTGTAGTGTGAACAACATTTAAATTCAAATAGTGCCCAGGTTCAGTTTACAAGGGGCAGAATATCAGATCTGCAAACGTGTAAACAAACAGATGGTGTAATATCATGCTCCTCTGGTCTCATTTGACTTTTCCATGTGAAAACTGTCTTGTTCAATGCCAAAACGACAAGATTTGCCTACGATGCATCCTGTGGAGGATGTCGGATCAGTGCAGAAACAAAAGCAACACATTGTGACGTTTGCAGAGAAAGTTAGTTTTTACACAACAAGACAAACACCTGCACAGAACAGTATAATGCAATCCATTGCAGCAACCCTGAACAAATCCTTTCTGAAGCCTCTTTTTGAAACTGCCAAGGATTTATACTCTCCGCGTGATTTATATTTGAGTCTGTAATTTGTGGCGAATGATTTCATTACATTTTAATGTGTTTGTATCGTTTTTCACACTCGGTGGACATTCTACATAAAACGGAGTCGATACACAGTCTCGAAAAACGTCGAACATAATCTTTCCAAAGTTATAGCAGGCCTGTTACAGGTGTTGATATATATCAGGTCCATCTCCAGTTAGTTAAAAAGGTTGTTTCAGGTAAAACAGAAACTAGAGTCGACATGCTCGACCGACATGCAGCTGCTGAAAGTATATACGTTATGTAACTGTTATTTTATAGCCTGAAGGCCTGACATGAAATGAACCGTCTGGCCTGCTTTCCTCTGGTATATAAAGTTACATAAAACCTGATGGCAGTGAACGAGGCGGTTTTTCGGCTGGGTGTGACTTCCAAGTTATGTAGGCTAATAACAAGCTGTACTGCCGGAGTTTCATGGGACCAACTATGTATAAGTCAAGTCAGGTTACTGCTGGGAGTGTTCTTTTAACACAAGATTTCTTCACAGTGTTGCTCAGTTTCTATTTCAAGTACAAAGCTTATTTTTCAGAATATAATATGGTCATGCACTCTGCACTACAACAGCAAAACGATCTCTTGACGCAACCCGATCTCATGGGAAGGTGTATAAATGACACAGTATTACAAGGACATTTCGCATGTCACGAGGATGCATTTTAGGCTTTTTTGCGCTTTTCACATGTCATTAGTACACCACGCAACAAAACTACGGTAATGTCCGCAGGCAACAGAACAACAACAGGCAACAAATCCACTTATTTAGGTTTAGGAAAACATCATGGTTAGGCTTAAAATAAGTATGTAAACTAAGTCAAATACGAACAAAAACAACGTAACACAAGCACAGAAAACATGTCACCAATGTCACTAAAAAAAACACGTCACAAACATAACGTAGCTTACAAAACAACCGGTCTCCTGGTTGAAAGTCCTGTATTTGTTGGACACATCCACTTCCCATCCCACCCACCATAAGCATGTTTCTCACTGTTTAGTGTACGTCACGAGCTCTGAGCGTACCATATTTACGCGGATACCTTTACATTGCAGTGCAGACTTACTAAAGCAAGAACGGCGTTCTTATTGTACGCTAAATGCCTTCCGCATTATTGTGTCATTCATACACCTTTTTGTGTGAGCGGGCTACTTGACGACGGGTTTTCCATGCCTGTATTAAGATAGTTACTCTGTTTGGCTTTGAATGGTAGTCTTAGACATAGATGCACAAACAGTATGTTCACAAGTAAAAGGCACACATAAAGGCCTCTGAGCCAAAATCTTCAGCCAAAACGCCTCTGGCATGTTGCATAAGATTCACTCATCCAAGTACTGTATGTGCTTGTTCCCAATTTTCTGTTGTACACTTTCCTAACAGTGTGTTCTGTGGTTGGTAATGTAATAAGTGTCACTTACTGATGCTTGTGTTTTCAGAGTGAAATGTCTTGACAACTAACTTTTTGTCTCGTGTCACCATGAGGTCAAATTAAAACATTTTGCAATACTTTGGTTTATGACCAAATTCCTGCAAAGCTTCATTCCCATGAATCTAACATCAGCATGTTAGCTTAAAGCACCACTGTCTCACAGAGCTGCTAGTGTGACTTGTTTTAATGTCACTGACTTTCTGTTTTTAATGCTCACACACATTTTTCATTTTATTTTACTTCCTAGTGTAAGTCCCCTTAATTGCAGGGTCTTTAAAGGGAAAAAATAGAGCAAATAAATGTGTTCTTGTTTTTGAAAAAATGATGGATTATTCCGATCTTTTTGAAGATGGAAAAACAACAGCATCGGTCATCTGTTGAAAGGCTTTCAGGGTTCAAACGACCTCTTGCAGTCATGTGAATAACGACTGGCGTCTCCAAAAAATAACAGCATTGGCAATTTATTAAAGGAGCATATGTTTATATTCAGTAAAAAATAGTGAGACGGTTGGATCGCCATAAAACAGTTTTTTTGAGGACGTTTGGGTCGTACAAAGCAACTGAAACCACGGGTCACGTCCTGTCATCTATCAACAGTAAATATTGGTTTCTTGGGTTCTCTTTCCTCAACCTATGGTAGGAAACAATTTTGTCTAGAGGAGGATCAGTGCTGCAGTAATGATTGGCAGTGCGTGGGTCAGGGAGCCCTCAACACTGTCCTTGAGCTGATTTGAGGAGGTTTCACAGGAAAATGAGCCATAGATTTATTTCACTCCCTTGAACATGAAGGACGATTATTTTGCTCTCAGACTTGCTGCTCTCCTCTGCAGAATTACACAATATAAATCACCTCTAACAAATCTTTCAGAAGGTTTTGGGCTTACATACACATCTGTGTTTTGGGAGACCAGAACATCAGAGTAAAAGGGAGTTCACCACGTCCTTGGTTACTGGTTTTCAGCCCAGCAACAAGTCCATGAAGTCTAGTTTGTTTGGATTTATGACGCTTGTCAAAACCGCCCCGTCGAGCCAATAAATCAACTTGGCTGGAGCTACCTGTTGTGTAATCTGCTGTGTAACGTTATGCAAGGTGAGCTGGCAGGTGATGAAGAGTAAACCTCGCTGTGATACTGTGTGTCTGGGCTCATCCGAGTGGGAGTGCATATCATTCAAGGCTTTTGTTTTTAACCAAGCGAGACAACTAAGGCAATAACTCTTGTTTATGGTGGTAGATGTAGGCCAAAGAAATGGCTCACTATAACTCGGAGACCTTGGGGAATTCTTGTGATTTATATATTTGTCTCGTTTGCATTTCTTTTCTAAATTGCTCTGTAACGTCGTGGTGTCTTTACTGTTGATTATGACATTGGTGATGATATGTTTGTGTTCCTTTCTAATGATTTATATGCTTATGAATCTGTTTGTATAAGACAGAATTATAGTGCCATAAAACAAAAAACAACATTGCTTTTACGGAACCACAGCTGATAATGAAGGGCACGGCAGCAGTATGTGGTTTCAGTTTATGATTGTTTCACTCTGGCACACGGAAAAGCCTGCGAGTAATGCGAGAATAATTTTCCTGCTGCTGAAAGATGGAGCTTTAAAAGCGTCCCAGAAATTCCTGAAAGCTCTCTCATTGTGTGTGTCTCTCTCTGTGGTACATTTCCCTCTGTCCATCTGCTCTGCACCTCTGTCTTTCATCTCTGCTACGTCTCTCACAAAGGACCTTTTAATATGCTCATGTCCTGTCTTTTTAGTAAATTCAAAACCAAGGAGGTAAACTTTACCCATTACCCATAGTTCAGCATATATAAATCTGAGAATAGACTCAAATACTCAGTTTTGTTGTTGGAAATAACTTAAAATGTCTACAAATCACATCCCCACTGGCAAATTCTCCACTTTAAAATAATATTGTATTTTGCAGCAGTGCCACTTTTCAATCTGCTTTTTGATGTTTGATGCACATGTCATGGATAGTTTGGATGCAGGTAACGTCACTTGTGCAGCAGTCCTGTATTTCTAAGGATAAAAATGTAAACGTATGTTATACCAGAAGATTAGATGAGATCTCACCTTTAACTGCAGTCTTATGTCACAATACGTAGTGTTTATTCTCGCCCAATGCAAGTACATTTCAGTGATGTCTTGTGGCCATCTATTCTGTGTTCCTGCAGCAGGGGATTGATTGATGAGGGCTTTGGAGTGACGATAAAGCAAAATTAGCAAACACTCCACGTGGAGTTTCCCCCTTCCTGTTGTCTTTCTTCTCATGAGAAAAAGCTTCAAACTGTCTGTGTGTGGAGACAGATGGCAGAGGAGGAACAGTACATCAAAAAATAATTTATTGTGTGTGTGTTGTTCGTCTATTCATTCATACTTGTTCTCTTTGTTACAGGTGTGTAGGTAGTGTGGCCATGCTGAGGTAGCAGCAGCCTGCAGGTCAGGATGTCTGCTGAAAAAGAGGAGGGTCTGAATTTGAGGAGGAGGGAGAGAGAGATCTGCTACGTCACTGATGAAGACGAAGACAATGATGGAGATGATGAGGATGAGTGGATACCTGGTGAGTCAGAATCTAATCGCTATTGTTTTTTTAAGTTAGGGATCACTTACAAGATGTTTGGAGCACTTTATTTCTGCTTTGGTTTGAATTCATTTAGGACAATCCCATCAGAAATATGGTGGCTCCAAATCACCATCTGCACACTAAATATCTGTGACTGTCATGTATTGAACAGGAGAGTGATTGTCATTCAAACAAAAGCAAGCTATCTAAAACAGAAAGGTATGGGTAAGAAAACATGTGTTGACAACTGCCGAACATGAAAAAGGCACGTGAATGACACGATAAAGCGCAAGGCAAAAGCCTGTAATGATAATGATTTAAACATGTCATTTTCACACCATAGTCTGTACTGACTGCAATATAATGAGGTAAAATAAAAGGGGAGAAAGAGCGCTAATGGCAGGCGGGTCGGCAGGGGATGTGGATGGGTCCAACAAACACAGGACTTTCAACCAGGAGACCGGTGTTCGAAACCGGTGTTTTGTTTTGTAAGCTACATTAGTTATGTTCGTCATATGTTTTCCATAGTGATGTTATGTTGTTTCCTTGAGTATTTCACGTTCACTTTTTTTAAGGCCAACCATGACGTTTTTCCCTAAACCTAACTAAGTGACACTGACATGCTGTCCTCTGGTGGACAGATGGGTCTATTACACATTATGGCACGATATCTGGTTAGATAAAAACAAAGCGAGGACACACATATACTACAGCTTCTAATTTCTCTAGTTTCTCATCTGCCTGACATATAAAATTGCATTTCCTAGGGCTGCATAATTAATCTAATATTAATCACGACCTCGATTTTGGCTTCCCACAGTAAATGAACATGATCGACTGCGATATTGATTCACTCATAGAAAACTCTGCTACATATCAAATCAAGTGCTTCCTAAACTAACATCCAGCAGGAATGTAGCACAACATGGAAGTGAAAGCAGTGCTTTGTTGATTTGTGAAAGTACAATACATTATTTTGTTATAAATCTATGAATAATCATGATCTCAATATTGGATCAAAATAATCGTGATTATCATTTTGGCCATGATCGCGCAGCATTTACACACAAAATAGAGCTGTAAGAACAAACTGTACCAGCGGCTGTACTGTCCACATGTGTGTGACCAGACGAGCTCCCCACACCAGCCTTTGGCCTTCTGTTCTCCCTCAGGAAACCGACTCCTCTAAACTCCCTCGTCTCCTCTCATCTCTTCTGTTGCCAGTATGCGTTACATAAGCCAATGAATCATCATTAGTTCTATTAGATGCTGAGTCGTCTCTCTTTGTGTGTGTGGGGAGATGTGTCTCTAGCAGTGTGTCTTTGTGTGTAGGAGGTAAGATTAAAACTTTGGTTGGATAACTTAAATGCCGTCAGTCTTTGTATGACTTCGACCTCATTATGGAGAGAGAAAAGCCTGCGGTTTTTAGTATTTACAGTTTTTAGGATTTGAAATGACTGATGGAGGGAGGAGGGGCGGCGCGATCAGAAAGCCCCTTGTCGTCTTATGTTTTATAATCTTCACGTACCGCAGTAACTTTCCTCCCACGATTGGAGTGCTTTTCAGTTGATTTGCAGTAAAATAAACATCTCAAGTATTTAAGTGTCAGAGTGTGAGATTAAGTGCAGAAGTATTTTTTTTATGATTTTAAAATTCATTTTTTAATGTCAGAATTGATATAATTGCTTCAGTTGTGTCTAAATGGAGGTAGAAGGAAATTACCGCTTTTATTGTTGTAGTCTGAGTAACATGACGTCATCTCCGTTCCGTATCCGTCAACTAAAGCAAACCTGGATACGACCTGCACATTCACATTTTTAAATCCAAAATGGTAATCACACATACAGTAAAGAATGGAAACACTTTGGGTTTCACACATTGCCAGGAAAAGCAGAGCTTTAGACATCATAGCTAAAGCTGAATGCTAACTCTGTCATGGACAGGAAACGTTATCGTATTGTGGTAACGTGCGTTCAAGCCAGCCGCACCTCTGGAGTCATATCAGCCGATGCTACAACTGTAGAGCACCCATATACTGACATTTATGTTAAATGCATTCAAACGGCCCCGATGGAGCTGACCATGGATGTATAAAGAGAACCGAGCTGATGGGAGAGCTAAAGCGACGCACTTGATTAAGTTAGCAGAAATATACACATGTGACTACATCCGGTTTTCAAAATAAAGTATTATCAAAGGGAACTGTATATACAAAATACATATATGGAAATAAGATTGATTGGATTTTATTCAATAGAAGTATAAAACATTACATGTCCCTTATAAATTAGAAAGAAAATACCACTAATTTGTGAGAAAAATGTCTTATTCTTTGATTTTCTTTCCAAATCGCAATACTTAAAAATCGCAATACATATCGTATTAGCACCCAAGTATCGTGGTATCGAATTGGGAGATAGGTGAATCGTCCCAGCCCTAACAAGTAACAATTAAAATTAAGTACTAATGCTTTTATTCCTCCACTCATACTTGACTATATTCTCTTGTACTTCTGTCTTTGTGAGCACCAACTTGAGTTTTCGAAAGTTTACTTTAGATCGTTTAGTTCTTCAGCTGTCTTAATAACTCCAGGGATCAATCGGTGCTTTCTGTGACATCACAGATTGGCCAGAAACATAACACGCATGAAGTTTGCAGCCTATAGAGAGCCGTGGTTCAGTATGTTGTATAACCATTTAATGTGGCAGATTGCTTGTTATGTTTGGTCCTCGGCAGCAGAGACATGTGAACCTGTGAAGAACTCCTAACACACACACGGACTGTACATGTTGTCCTAATTACAGCAGCAGTACCGTGTTTGATGCCATTTAGCTGTAATGCTAGCTATTATGTATTCTCAGTGTGTGTTTGTGTGTGTGTGTGTGTGTGTGTGTGTGTGTGAGAGAGACGGAGGGGGGAGAAATGATGATTAATCATCCAACAAAACAGGTTAAGTTCCTTGTGCCTTTCTGCTTACTGCTCGGGCTTATAAAATATTTTTACCAACAGTTGTGCAACACTTTGTATAACAGAGCCAGCGGAGCAGCGGAGGTGGCAGAAGCCTAAAGGCTACACAAGTGGGGGTAGGTCTGTGAGGTTGCCGGTGAGATTCCCCTAGGAGGGGGAAATTAATACAATGATACATATATATTTTGTAAATTGTGTCGTGGTATTGGTACTGCTCTAAAATTTCTCAGAGAAGTGTTGTTGAGCTCAGAGGGCAAACAACAAGCAAACACTGCAGTTGTGAAATAATGATGATATCTCTGCTGTTTGGCAGCCAAATGTTAAACCCCGAATGCACCACTGAAAATGTATCAACAATGAGGACATTTGAAAAAGGCCCCTTTTTGTTTTGTAACTTTGACAAAAACTAAATGTTCACTGATGTTTGCATAATTATTTCAATGCAGTACTGAATGAATACAAAGCAGTTTAAAGTAGGAAATACATCTCAAGACTTAGGGATGTCACGATATCAGAGATTTCTTAGTCGATACCAATACCAGTGAAATTCCACGAATCTCGATACCAATCAATCAATCAACATTTATTTGTATAGCCCTTTACAATAACCAAAAGGTACCCAAAGTGCTTTACATTAACATCAAGAAATAACAGGAATAAAAACATAACATATTGCAAAATCATAAAAAGGTACATAAAAAGCACAGGGATAATGTCACAGCGCTACTAGGTATTAAAAGACAATCTAAATAAAAAAGTCTTGAGCTTAGATTTAAAAAGTACTAGGTCAGTGACAGTGCGTATATCAGGGGGTAACTTGTTCCCTAGTTTAGGAGCAGCGACAGCAATTCAATACTACAGTAAAAATCAAAAGTTAAACAATAAATCCCATGTACTTCAACATCCTTTATTACCATTTGATTACTGTTTTTTGTTAGGAAGTTAAACAGATCATAATTCCCTCTATTATCTATTTTATATTGCTGTGAAAACATCTCCTTCAAACACCTGGATTTACTCAAGTTTCTCACCAAAAGCGGAGGTAAAAATAGGGAGGGCCCCCTGGATGTGTCGGTTTACTGCGTCCCAAACACATTTTCTATCGATCTATAGTCTAAAGCCCTGATGGTATCTCGTTTTCAGAATTTTGGCATCGACTTGGTAACGAAGTATCGGTTCTTGTGACATCCTTAGTCGCAGTAATGTAAAGTTTGTGCAATATCACAGTTGGTACCAAGCCGAACCAAGCCGATTATAGAAGCATTTATTTAAGTAACTTTAAAGTTATTGAGCAGTTTTTTTGGGCTGAAAAAAGTGCGTCTTGTGCCACTAAAGTGTCATCTTTTAGTATCATTAACATCAAACAGCATTGTCCTGCAATTGCTCGCAATTGCTCGCCATTGCATTTTAAATTTGTAAGCACATGTTGGTTCAATTCTGCTCAGGGCCTTAGATAAGCCAAACCTGGCCCTGCATGTGTTACAGTTGATTCGTGTAAAACAACTTTTTAGGTCCTGTACCTTCTGAACCACTAGGTCAGACTTTGACGGACGTCTATGTAGCTGGATTGATTTACGGTGTAGATTAAGATGCGGACGCTGTTCACACTGATCACAAAGAGCTGAAGCCCTTAGAGTTTGTCGCCTTGGCAGGTGGCGGAAGGAGTGAAAGGTCTGATGGAGAAAAAACACATTTACATGTTTATCCTCCTCACTTTGCCATTCTATTTTGCTCTTGTGACATCATCACCCCCCGCTGTCTCCTGCGTCTGTCCCACGGTTGCCATAACAACTGTCACCAGGATGTCGACCCCCTCAGAGTTGTGAAGGTTTCCTCCTCTTTGTCCCCCTTTCTTCTTCTCGTCATACTTTTCTCCTCTGAATCACCTTCATCCCTCCTCATTCAGTGCATTCATCCTGTCCCTACATTTTTATTCATTCTTCTATATTATTGTCATTTTCATGTCTTTACGTATGTCAATACTCTTGATTTTAATTCTTGCCCTTTGATAGATATGTTTTCGACCACCTGCTTTAAAGTTAATTATCATCTCTCTCCCTCTGCTCTCTGTTTGTCTTTAATCCATTTTAATCAAACTCTGGTGCGGTTCGTTTGGGCCGTTGTGAATGCAGTATAGGCCTAATCATACTCTGGTGCGGACCAAAACACAGACTGCCTGTGCGGGCATTAGTGGAGATGGACACAGGTAAATGAGTGGGAGAGGACTGACTTGCTTGACATCTGGGCCAAAGAGAACATACAGAATACGTCCACAAAAATAGTGACGTTTATAAAGTAATTTGAGATAAACTGAAGGAGAAGGGAGTTGTAGGCACAGTAGATCAGTGCAGAGTCAAAGAGATAAAACTTAGTAATATGTTAAGTCTGTGATTCTCTGGATAGAAGTGGCAGCTCTCGAGACAAAAAAGATAAATTCTCTCCTTCGTACACCCCCCTCAGCAAATTATTATTTGGTCCGTTTTAACTTGTGTATTGTGAAACCGAACCAGGCTAAATAGAAAATTAACCAAAAGTATCAATTTCACTCTGAAACTTCATTTACAGAGTTGTTTGCTTCTATATTAATGCCGTGGATTTCGAATTTAGTGTCTTTTAAACAACCCGTGAATACATTTTGAAGACAGAAGGATGCATGTTTCAGCAGCGTATAGAATAGAAAAAAGTCAAATAGGAGAACATAGAGACAGAAATAATAAAGAGAGTGGGAGTTTTAATATTCATGTGACAACATCATTACAAATAGAATATGGAGATGTGTAGAAGTAAGAAGAAAGTTACAGTTTTTCTGGATTATGAAAAAGCTAATTAGTTTAGTTTATTAAATGTATTTATATCAGGGACCATGTGAAGAGAGAAAAGATGCTTTGCTACCAGCTAATTTCCATTACAGTACAGATTGATGGCACTGCCCTCATGCATGATTTCCTGTCATGTTGTTGCTGATTTATTCCAAAAGTGATTCACTCTATATCTGTTTCATCAAACTTTTCACATTTATCATTCTGAACGCTCTGCATCTGGCACCTCAGTCCTTTTTAGAAATGGTCTGACGCACAGGAAGTGATGCTTTTTATATTTTTTGGTTTTGCTTTTGATTAAATTGCAGAAGGTCAGGTCAATTTCTCAGTTGAATATGTTGTTTGCTTGTCAGTTTTTCTCTCAGGAGAGGTTTTGGTTTGTCATGGTGATCACAAGCGTCACGTACTGTAACACACATACGTGTTGGAAATGACACACTCATATATATATATTTTTAGAAGTCATTTCCAAGCATGCATAAAATGCTGCATTGTTTCTGTTTAGGGTTGTGTTTACATGCCGTGTGTGTGTGTGTTTTAATGTTACTGTTTTCATTTTGCTCTCATTTCCCCTCATTTAGAAATGATGCAATGGAAATGAACTACTTGACTGAGATGGAAGGTCAATTGGAGACAGATTTTTCCTATAATAATGAATGAATCGATGTGAAGAACCTTCATTTTTTTAGGTATTTAATTCACTGGATTAGTGAAAAACAGGTTTTATCAATTGATTTTCAGCTCTTTCTCTGACCTCCAGATCATATTTTAAAATAAGAATCTATATTGACAATTAGTCCCAAATATTTACATAAGAATCACATAGACACAAATTGTAAATCCGTCTAGGTTTAAATACGTGCAAGGACATACATTAGCAAACATATGGGACTAATAATTTCCAATAAAACCTAAAAAACATGTCCTGACAGGGGTGACAACAAGTAAACAGTATAGTGATGCCAAAGGTAGAGTGATACGTTTACATTTTGTACTAGATGGAGTATGTGGAGTGATTTTTACACCTGTTCAGATCATTTCAGTCGTCCCGTCATGAGGAGAAACAAACGTAAAAAGTCGTCACTTCTGCATCTTCAAAATTCAACACTTGTCAAATCTTAGAAACAGGAATGGGTGAGCTCCCTGATATGTAAGGGATAATGTACAGCGAGCCGGTCATTGTTGTGAAAGAAACCATGACAGGGCGATGGACCCCGATGCAAATAGGAAGGGTCTCTCATGGCCCTGAAGGGGTTTCTTTCACAACAATGACCTGCTAGCTGTACATTATCCCGCTTATTACACGGCTACTTACTTAAGAAATCAATAATATGACACAAAAACGGTCCGCTAGAGTCCGAGATCAGAACTGCGCCCATAGCAACGGTCTGTTATACATAGCAACGGTCTGTTATACATAGCAACGGTCTGCTATAAAGAAATAGCAGACCGTAGAACACCTTGATTGACCAATCAGAATCAAGTTTTCAACAAAGCCGTGTAATAAATTGTAAAATATATTGATCATGATATGAAATGAGGTGCGTTTCGCTAGATTTATCCATGTTGTCTATTGTTTTTGTCACTTTAGAAAGCCCTGTTTACAGCAGTAAGCAGTGTTCTTACAAAAAGCATAAAATCGTTGATGCGTGGAAAATCACTTTTTTAATCGACTCTTTTGGGGAACATCTGGTGGTTTTTCAATAAAAAAGTGTTTAAGGAGCCTTAAGCTGTTGGAAAGCACCTTCAACCGAAAAATACAGAGAATACGCACACACACTCACCCTAGAAAAACCAGGAAGTGTGCGAGAAGCAGCGAGGTCATTCGTCAAAAAGTGACATTGAGAAATGGACTCGGGGAGGTGGTACCGGTCCCCTGAAATAAAATCCTCCTCCTCAGCAACAAGGTGCTGCTGGGATGTCTGATCTGGGTCAAGTGTGTGCGTGTCCCCACCTTCTTATTGTGTGTGTAGAGAGAGAGAGAGTCTGTGTGTGAACAGATTGAGGTGTGTGTGCTGCATGTTATTGGCTCTCTGAGCTCAGATGAAGCTGTCATGAGGTTTAGTCACATCTTTCATAAGACCCACACACAAACACGCTGACTCCAGAGAGCAGGAGAGTAATAGTCTGTTAATTAGCCTGTTGCTCCCCCGCCTGTGTGGAGGCGTGGGTGAGCAGAGTACACTCTCACTCTCTCTCAAGAAAAACAAGTAAACATGTTTCCTCCCACGAATGTTACAAACACCTGGTGGTTTAATCAGCGGCGAGATGCATCAGCTCGCCAACTTCTCTCAAAACCGCTCCGGTAGAACACCAGGTAGCAGAGATGCTCACAAGTCCTTTTCTTTTGCAAGTCCAAGTCAAGTCTCAAGTCTCTTATGGTTGTAATGAATGTCCAATCATCTGCTGCATTCTGCTGCTGCATTATGGACACGTTCAGCACAACTGCAGTTGTTTTTAGACGTGCTATATAAATAAAGTTTGACTTGTCTTGACCCGGTCTGCTTAGAACACAGCAAAGCTATATATCTAAGGAATTCAAAGCATGTATTGTATAATCACTCCTTTATCTATTAGCGTACAGTATCAGCATTGATTAGTTTGGACGGTGCAGTAGCACTGTCGCCTCACAGCATTTGTGAAGTAAGAGGAAAAACGCAAGTGTTAAGATGCTTGTGACGTTCTTGCGGTAAAAGGGTAATACCTCAGTGAATCAAAGTCAATTTCATTCTGCAATTAGGGATGTCCTGAGGTTGTTGTTGAGTCTGTTGATATTGGGTATCTCCCGAGTGCAATCTGATAATTATATTTACCAAAATATGTATCTGACGTACTCGAATAACAACTGCATACTTAATCTGACACACCTTGTTTTGCACGAGTTGCTCGATCCAATTACTGAATGGCCTAGTTCTGAAAGAAGGGCATCCGGCGTGTAGACAAATCAAATATGCGGATCTGTGTAATTTTTTTCATGATCATTGGAGCTTAATTTGGCGTGAATTTGCAGTAGGTGTTTACGGTACTATTTACACTAAAATGTTTTTGATGTGCTGTGGGCTACATTTTTTATCGTTAGTGGAGGACAGTCTGAAGATGCAGCGCAGCAAGTTTGGTGTAAATTGAGCAAAAAACTGCGGGAGGAGATTGGTTTAATTAGTTTTACAGTTTTTGAGGCAACACAGCGTGATGGACTTCAGCTCAAAGCATAGGAACATTTCTGCTCATTTTGGCGCCCATTTTGGTGAAAGTTGCAAATTGTTACCACGTACGACTGATTTGTTATGACGTTTTAAACTTTAAACGGTTGCCGTAGCGTCACCATCGGGTCTATTGGCCCACAAAACCAGTTGACGAAGTTTGGCACCTATGTGCAAGGTTTGGTTTATTTCCACGCATGGGAAGGCAGATTTCCTGGTAGGAAGAACAATTATAATAATATCCGGCAGAACAAGAGAGACCTGCTTACCGGCCACTTTCATAACATCGTGTGTGTGTGAGTGTGACCTGATTAAGGGCTGCACAGAGTGAAGTGTAGGTGGTGATACAGTAACACCAGCTGGTCCACATACTGACACACCAGACTGCCAGATCATACTGCGTGCGTGCGTGCGTGCGTGCGTGCGTGCGTGCGTGCGTGCGTGTGAAACAGATGAGGTTTTGTGCGTGAGAAGACTTCAGATCAGGTATCATTGTGGCTCGATGTCAAAACAGGTCAAAATAGTTGAGTAAGTCATCAGTGAAACCACCTGCAATCTTCGTTTGGAGTCATGTGTTAGCTGTGGACTCTAATAAATCTGAACTCCTCATGTTCACATCACTCACACTGTGGCGTCCTGCTCATGTGATTGACATGGGTTTATTTATAATTACATGGTGATCGGCTCGTTTTAGCAACGGTCAGGAGGAGAGGAGAATCCCTGATGTGAGTTTTCAGTCTGAACCACACAGATCAACCCACAGACTCGACATATTTGATAATCTTCTGGTAGTTAGAAAAGAAAGAGGATGAAGATGAATGAAAACAGGGCAGATGTGATATTTTAAAAACCCAAATTGTTCCAGGAAAGGTAAACACTGACTATTCAGCTAAAAAGCTTTGGATTAAATATGTATTTCTTCACTCTACAAGGTCATGATTCTCAATAAAAGCCGTTTCTCACCAGTGTGATGCAGAAAATGTGGTGCGGGAATGCGGAAAATCTGCATTAAAATTTTCCGCATTGACAGCTATGCACACCAGGTCAGGTGTGAATCATCTGCGTTGGCATGTAACCTTTGTTCACAATGAGTTTCCTCCTAAATAGTGCCGTGTTCACTCCACACAACAAAAACCTATCCAGACAGAGAACGTCTTCAGGGGCTAACGTTAACTACACGATACTTAAACTAATCGGACCCCCAATATGATGCTAACACTAACGTTAACTGTTGTGGCTAGCCCCGTTCCTATAAACATATAACATTGGCAAGTGCTTATCAGCTACATTACCATGTTCATCGTATCTCAGCTGCTCGGCGATCTCAAGCCAGATATTGTCCTTTATTTGTTTGTTGAGGTAGTCGTGTTTGTTCCTACATTATTGGGTGTTGAGAAGGCGTCGGCCCATTATTACTCCGAAAGACCAATAGTCCGAAAAATGACCCATTTGACACAAAAAAAACCCAATTGTCCGACAGTCTGTTACCCCGGAAACAAACGCCCGTTGTTCCAAGGCCCCAAAAATACACGCTCTCCGTGCAACAAACAGAAGCACATGGCTAATTATTATGCAGAATGACTGCGATCAGTTGGAACAAAGGATTTCATTGGTCAAACGTATATTTCCGCAGGTTGAAATCCACTGAAATCAAGGTCACGAATGTTCCACAGGGGTGTGCAAGCATTCATAAGAACCCACAAAATCAGTTTTTATAAATTTCCATGCTTGGTGTGAAACGGCTTTAAAGCTTGTGTTTTTTAAATAATTTTAGCAGTTTGGTAAAAACTAGGGCTGTCAATCGATTAAAATATTTGATCGTGATTAATCGCAAATTAATCGCACATTGTTTCTGTTCAAAATGTGCCTTAAAGGGAGAATTGTCAAGTATTTAATTCTCTTATCAACGAAGTAGTGTGGATATATTTGCTTTATGCAAGTATGTATTAGTATGTAGTATGTATATATTTATTATTGGAAATCAATTAACAACACAAAACAATGACAAATATTTTCCTTAATCCCTCACAGGTACTACATTTAGCATAACAAATATGATCAAATCATAACATGGCAAACTGCAGCCCAACAGGCATCAACAGCTGTCAGTGTGCTGACTTGACTATGACTTGCCCCAAACTGCGTGTGATTATCATAAAGTGGGCATGTTTGTAAAGGGGAGACTCGTGGGTACCCATAGAACCCATTTTCATTCACATATCTTGAGGTCAGAGGTCAAGGGACCCCTTTGAAAATGGCCACGCCAGTTTTTAACCTCTTTCAACCTGCAAAATATCATATTCACTTGTAGGTAGGAAATAAGCACAGGGAAGTCATTTGAGCCTCTGATTTTCTTAAACCAACAGCAGAACAGCTACTTAACTACTATTGTTTACTCAACTGTATCTAATAATCCATTAACCTTGTAGTATTTCTGTTATCTTGGTTTTAAGGAAGTCATTGGTAAATGTGAACCAGAGCTCCAGTGTGTCCTCTTACTGCTCTAAAATGACTTTGGTGTTGTTAAGACAACAAAAAGCTTTGTGTCTGAGTTCAGTTCAGGTCAGGTCACCCGGTCGTTCTAAACTTCACCCCTTCAGCTTCCTCCTCAGTGTTCCACTGATTCTTATTGCTGCCTGCCTCAGTCATGTGAGCCCCACTTCCAGATGAAAGCTTGGATTATACTTCTTGTAACTATAAACAGAAATTTTATTTCTGTTTATAGTTACAGCGTGAATCATAATTAATATAATTAATGTGACATAACTAGACCGAATCAATAGAAGTAGTACAAGCAATGTCAAACTCTGTAGGCTTCATGACATTCAAATGTATTAAAAAGTGGAAAAATAGAATGTAATATGAGTGTTACGTAAGCTATTTCGCTGTCGATTGTGATATGAAAAGAGATGACTGGAGAATTGACTCCATGACTACAGCGTTGATGTACAGTTTTTAATTTTGTCAGGAACACCCTGTACGCACATATTCACACCTGACAGCTGCCCAATACAACCACAATCTGATCCCATGTTGCTCTGCATGTGTTTCATCATTTTAAAAAAGCAGCAGCATATGTGATCTGTTTATAGCGACGGATTTATTATCCAATTACGCTTGGAGATGTTACAGTTTGTTGCTGTGGGGATGGATCTAATTGCTGTTTTTTTAGACAGCGAAGCTTCATGTGATAAACTTAGTCATATTGTATGTCTTTATTGGCACATGTTTTTGGTGTAGTTAAAGGAACAGTGTGTGGCATTTTGGGGGATCATGGCAAAAATGGAATATGATATTAATAAGTATGTTTCCTTTAGTGTATAATCACCGGGTTGTTGTGCCAATATGAAAAAGTTATTCTGTAAAACCTTTCTGCCTTTTTATTCCAAAACCGTAGCATTTGGTGCATGTAGATCGTTTGGGATGTAAAGCCAAAGCTCACGATTTATGTGCTCACAATGTACGGTCCGATCGCCAGTCACGACCTGAGCGGTTCTGGCTGTGGACAGTTGTCAATAAAGATACGTTTGAAAGCTGCGAGGCCGGTAAAGTTTGTTTGCTAGCAGAGGTCTGTACGGGTCACAATAATGCTAACAAGGCAGAAACGTGCTGCCTTGATCATCTGTGTCATCCTGTCTGCTGAAATGTTTAAAAAAAAGAGGCAGCGGCGTAACATTATATGGACTCGCAAGTGGCTAGAAGATCTGGAAAGTATGGCTTGTCAATTTTGCAGAAAGAATTGCAGGTAAACTAGCTACGTTTTACTGTATATATTGTACATTGTCATCTTGATAGCTACGCTCTGATTACTGTAAGGCCTGTGGACGGCCGACCAAAATTTCTGACATGTCAGGATTTCGTCCGATTGTCCAACGGCCGGTTGGGAGGAGATAATCGTGCCTTGTTCCCCCCGTACACTGCACAGCAAACAACGCCCGAATAAGCTGAAATTCGAGTCGTGCGGCTCGAAATTTGGGCCAGAAATGAGCTAAAATCGTACAGTGTATACCCAGCTTATGAGGGGTCAGCCCTACTATAGTCGTGTGGTGTGATCTAGGCATAACCAACCCCACCGAGCTCTTTATCAGGGACTTTCTGTTCGTAAAAGATTGCCGCATGATCGGTTACAAATAGCTTTGTTTCTGTGATGTGATCGGTTGTTAGTGCGTTGTCAAGCAATGTAATACACTAACAATATATCAAAGTTTGCTATCAGGGAAATTTTCAGTGTCACATGTAGGTTTTCTTACTATAAGTCAAGTAAAGGATCTGAATTCTTCTTCCGAAGCAGTCCACAAAAATACAAAACACCGTGACTCAAAATGCCATCCCTCTCTCACTCTCTCTCTCTCTCTATTGGTCGATGTAGGTTATGTAAACACTGAAATGTGAGCTTTCCTTCCTCACAGGAGGAGGCGTGGCTGGATACCAGAACTGTGGTAGTGTGGCAAAGGTGAATGTGTGTCTGTTTTCATGCTTCGCCAGGCAGTCCTCCGCTTCACATTGCTGCTGTCAGCGCCTCCTCTTATCTCCTCCCCCATCTCAGTGTTTCTTCCTCCGCTGCCTCCCCTTCCCCCCCTCACCTTTCACCCTTACTATGGGTGTGTAAAGTGATCTGTGAAGGATAATCCCACACCCTAAACGGGGGTTTAAAGGGGTCTTTAGGTTCACAGGATTGTTTTGAAACAGCCCCCTCCCCTTGTTATCACTCATTTTTTGTCTCTTTTACTCATTGACTTCATCGTTTCATCTGTTGGACTGTTTTCTATCCGTAGATTACTATTTCTTTTCCCCTCTTTCATTAATCTTTTTCTTTTTCTTCCTTCCTGTCTTGCTCTCCCATTTTATTGCTCCTCTTTTCTATGTCATCTTTCCTGTACAGTATATTCAACATGTTTTCATCCAAACTCGTCACATACCGCCGCTTTGTCACGCCCATTGGTGTCACTTAATTTTTTACATATAATTGAATATAATAATAATATATTTGGGCTTAAAACTACTTTGTTTGTACAGTGAAAATGACACTGAACGTTGTGAACACGTCACAAATGGACAGCTGATTGTAACGTGACGTACAGGACATGTCATCCCAACTCGTCACATACTGACTCTTTGTTACGCCCCTTGGCATCACTCTGGGTTTAGGCAACAAAACCACTATTATGTTTTGGAAAAAACAACATGGTTGGGCTTAAAACTACTACGTTTGTACAATGAAAATGAAATTGAACGTTGTGAACACGGGACACAGACAGCAGTCTCTTGGATGAAAGCCCTGTGTTTGTTGGACCCATCCACCTCCCATCCCACTCGCCAGGTGTGTCTCTTTTCGTTCTTTAAACTACGCCACCACAGTCACTCCTGACGCACTTTACCAGAGCGTTTGCTGTTGCCACGGATGGGTTTACAGTCTAGTTAATGGATCTCCCGGTGTGTTACATACCGGCGTTGGTATTTAACGTCCTGAGTATGAGAACGGGCTGGTATTTCCTCCTACTTTTTCTCACCTCGGTCATCTTCAGTTTTCTCCATAATTCTCCGTTACTCCTCTCAGCATCCTCAGCATTGATGGCATTTGCATGTTGCTCAAATTGTACAGTGAAAATCAAATTGAACGTTGTGAACACGGGACACAGACAGCTGTGTGGTGTTTATGATGTGTTTATTGGTGTTTACGATGTGCGATACCGGCCTGTGAAGCCAAAACAACAATTTTCCAACGCATGCGCTGACCAGAAAGTAGTAGCACATTACTTTATTCATCTCTGCTCTTTTATTATCCTCCTCTCTTGATTTCCTCCCCCTCTTTTCTCTCTCTTCTCGTATATGATTGCCTCATTCCCTTCGGCAGAGTCAGAGAAAAGCCTAAATGATAATTGCACGGTTTGCAATCATATGTTACCGTTTTAGTTTCTCACATCTATAATTGCAAAGTAGCTGTTGCATGTTTGCAACAGGGACATGTACTTGTAAGTTATTCTATGCCTCAGTCCGTCCAGTATAATGATTAATGTTGGTATTCATATTTTGAAAACAAAATTGAGTAAAATAATGATGATTTTGAATAACTTTAATCAAAACTAAACGTCTACGGACTAATAGACATGTAATATACATCTATTAAGCGTATTTTCAACGTCAAATTGCTCACTGTTTGTGTTTTTACGTCTGAGGAGCACTTTATAAACTTGTTTTTGAAAAGTGCTACATAGATAAAGTTTATTATCATTACCTCCACCAAGGAAGAAGGCCTAGGAAGGAGGTTATGTTTTCACCGGGATTGGCTTGTTTGTTGGTTTGTCCGTTTGGAGGATTACCCCAAAAGTCCTTGATGGATTTGAATGACATTTTTTTGGAGGGGTTTTGGTGGTGAGGTGGGACAGCGACGTACATGAAACCTGCCTTGGTGGAGGTCTGCGCTCTCCGAGTGCACTTCTAGTTATTAATGTGATTAAGCCGGTCGGTTTCACTTTCCATTCTATGCCTATTATCACTAAGAGTGCATTTTGCATCAGAGTGCATCAAACAATCACACCTTTTAAAGGAATGTGTCATACGTAGCAACGGGGTCAGCCACGCCTTCTCACTACTTTACTAAGGTCAGAGTTTCTGTCCCTTTCTTGATCGGAGTTGCTCTGAGAAGTTCCCTCAATCACTCCTTTAAGCCGTGTTTAGGCTTCGTTAGGAGCTCTCTTAGAGTATAGTATGTTGCAGTAAACACTCTTTCTCTCTTTCTGTCCGTTTAACCTGGTTGAACCCTATTACCCCTGTTACCTAAGGCAGTCTCTCTGGAGGGGGCGTGGCTTGCTGACATCACACTCACTTCTGTGTCAGTTGGCCGGGAGGGAGGGGATAAAGAGAGGGAGGAGGAGGAGGAAGTAGACAGGAAAACCAGCACAAGCGAGGGGGTTTCCTACACACGGCAAGCCGGCGGAGCTTTTAAGCGACTCATTGTTTTGTAATTGTCCCAATGGCCTTCTGTCCTCGCTGGAGCGCTGGTAAAAGCTGCGAGACGACACTAGAGCTAGATGTTGAGAGCCTCGCACTCACACACACTCTCTCACACACACTTTGTTTGGACGGGAGTGTGTTGGCAGCATGAAGGAGGAAGAGCTAGAGTAAGTTTCTAAGGGTGAAAGTGTACACGAGGTATGGATCTCTCGCCAGAGTAGGAGACAAAAAACAAGCACATGACATGGGTGAGTAGCTTAAATCTTTTTTTTGACTGACTGGTTCAGTGTGTGATTGCTTTTCTGAGTAGTTTTTAGTCTTCTCATCTCTCTTAGTCACAAAACCTCTCCTGTTGTATGTCCTCTTATGAGTGCTTGTATGCAGACACACTGACCTATATGTGGTGCAGTGCCAAGTCTTTGGCCCGGGCCACTCGGGCAAAGCAGAGCTCAGAGGTTTCGTAAGGCATGTCATAATTAGATGCAGTAGGTTTCCTTGTTCCCCAAAAAAAATGTATCCTTGTCTCGATTCACAAAGACTTTATTGTCCGTCTGTGGATCATTTTTGTGGGTGAATTGTCCTCTTTTCAAGCAGAAATTGGCATAAAGACTTCCATTGCTGTTTCTAGAAGAAGCCCAAATTTCGTTTTATCTCTTTTATTTCCATTCAGAATAGAAATAGTTCGCATAAATAGCTTCTAGTGTTGGAGCGATGAGCCATTTAATCCAGGGTGAAGTGTTTCCTGTAACCTTTCATAACAGTGTTCCCTCAGGTCCGTGGAAAACTGTTTCAAATTACATTAATCAAATAATTTATTTAGTATAAATCGGATGTATTTGCTTCTGGACATATTGTACTGAGGATTTATAGTTGTCAGTGTTGTACATCTCCTACAGCACAACAACCAAACATGAAACACAACAGAGTTTTTGTGGGACTTTTACAAACAAGGATTGTAGAAATTGTGGGTTTACACATTTTAGGCGTTTTCTGATCCGAGGAACTTTTCCATAGCTCCAAGAACCCTTATTTTTATTGTGTCCGCACCACAAGAACTAGGAACGATCGTAGTTCTTAGAACGCCGTTATGAGGGACTTAATACTCTCCCATCACTAGAGGAACCATGAGTGATGAATGACCATGAAGTGTACGGTGATTGGTCGAACACATGAGCAAATACAGCACCGGCAACCACCATTTTTACAAACCTGTTAGCCCTGTAAACAATAGACAACACAAAGCACAAACAACAACTCGTAATGAAATTATGGGAAGAAAACACGGACAAATGGACCGACAGTGAAGTCCAGAAGTTAACTCGATCATGAGCATTGAGCCAAAGAACGAGTGAGAGACGCTGCTCAGCGAGCTAACCCAGTAGGTCAAAGCACATTAACTGAGCTGAAGAACGATAAGAAAAGGTACTTTCGTGACGGCTATTTTGCTTGAGTTTATATTATTGTGGCATGTAACAGAGTTGTTTACTTTCTTTTATATCACTAAAAAATCGGAGAGCTTGTGAAACGTAGTGAACTAGAACCTCCCAGCTGGAGATGTGTGAATTAGCACATACTGTATATGCTGTTTTTTTTTTGACTAGTTTGCCGTTCTTTCTTTTTTTTCTGGCGTGTCACGTTCAACGGAAGGCGTTGGAAAATAGGGTTAGTAAACAGTGTAAAAATTACGGTTGTTACTTCTTTTTTTATATACATTACTTATTCAATCTAATTTGGAACAATGTACGAGCACTGCTTGGATGGAGATGGACGGAATTTGTGGCTGAGATGAAAATGCATATCACTTGACCATTTACGTATGTTGGGCATGCACATGCCGGTGTAAACAGGAAGCAACGCTGGACACAGGAAGTGATGCAAAGCGCTCAAATAATAGCTTGCCTCCTGCGCATGTAGGCAGTAGTCGCGTCATAAAATGCAGAATTTAACTGCACAACAGCTGCTAGCAGGGAAGGACACATCATGACAGACTGCGTCTTCAGTTTCTTCAGTTTCTGTCCGTCCAGACTAAAACGCAACCAAAAAGTTTTAAAACTAAAACGGGGTCAGCAGCCTTTTTGTTTTAGAGGCTTGAAAACGCCGGAGGAGTGTGGAAGCTTGGTAAACGTAGCAAAAGTTATGCCTTTAAAAAGAAAACGTATTAGTGTGGAGTAGATCCCATTTCGTAACAAATGGAGGAAATAGTTGTGAGTATTTTGCTTTTTTAAGGCCGTTGTTTGACACACTAGATTCAAGACAAAGTTTTGTGTAAATTACCTTTAAAATACAGTGTTTGCTCAATAACGATCAAGTCTTGAAACCATGAAATTACCACCAAGGATAAAAGAAGGATTCTGCATGGATCATTTCCTTCATTTAGTCTTGAGTTTTTTTTTAGTGTGCAGGTCTTTCGGGGGACCTTGACACACATTTGTGCAACCACATACCTCCTCTGTTGCCCTTCATTCTGCAAGCTGTCGTCTGTCTGGGTCAACGGGGCTCCGCCTCCGTCGTATACAAGCGTCCATGTGTGACAGGAAGTACTGGTTTGACACAATTCTTCATCAATGGATTTGTGCATTTGTGTTAAATCCAACCTTGTTCTAATGACCATCAGTCGCATATTAATACTTTCAAATGTAGTTATAGTTTATGTACTTTAATGTATTTATGTGTTTTTTTTCAGTTCTAGTGATCTGCTAGATCAACCAATGACAAACATAGTTGAGGTGTTTGAATCAGTTTTTTTTGTACTCACTAACAAACACACAAACAGGCAGCGTGAAAGTGTGTGGGCGGCTGCTTCCGTACATGCTCTGTACTCCTGAGTGTGTTATGGAGGAGTGTTTTTCTGGAAAGGGGAGGGAGATAAGGGATGATCAGCTGTAGGAGTCCCCCCTCAACGGGGCCCCGGCTCCAGCATGAAGGGTTATGTAAGTTTTTCAGCTGCCAGCCCTCCTGCATGCCTCTGCCTCACATTCACATTGCTGTTGACCAGAGAGAGGAGCACACAGAGCGGAGCTAGTAGTCAGTGAGTCAGTCTGTCACTGAGGCAGTAGACTAAAGACCAACCGAGTGTAAAACGAGGCTGAGACGAGGAGAAATACACCTCTAGTTTACTACTTTTTTAAAGTTTTTTTCCTTTTAAAGAGGAGGTTTTGTGAGGAAGATTGAGAGTAAGAGAGGAGAGAAAGCTGAGGAGACCGGCTCTTCTCTCTACTCAATAACCATGCTGCTCCTGGACGAAACAGAGTCATTCGCAGGTAGGCGACATCTTCATCTTGACCTTTGAAGAAGGGTTGGCGAAGGGATGAATCCCAAACCTCGAGGAAAGCGGTAGAAAGTAGCAAAAAGAGAGGGATGCACAAAGGTTTGAGATGCTTTGAGAACAGGAAATGCTGCACAGAAAGCAGCAGAAATAGTTAAAAAAGGACATGATGAGCAGAAAAGGGGGACTTTGATATTTAAAACCATCTCAGAAGTGTCCAGAATGTGCAGCAGTAGTTGATTGACGCATGTGAAGTTACTTAACCTTGTTGTGTAACACTGGATCCATACCTACTTAAGCATGCACAGCCCATCTATCTTCTTTTCTCTCACTTCTATCTCTTCATATTTCCTCTCCTCTCAGTCACATCCATCCATCCATCCATCCCTGATCCCTTCATTCCATTGGTCCCATTTTATCCCCCTTTTTTTTTTTACCCATCAGCCTTCCCTCCATCTTTGAGCCGGTCTCTCCCAACGCATGCCCAGCTGCCTCTCTCTCTCGCTGTTGTCTCAGTCCCGCTTCTCCCATTGGCTGTTTCTACGGTTACCTAAACCAATGCCGGTGCGTGATTGGTGGACCCGGGTAAGATCGGGCCATGCTGGAAGTGTGAGCATGTGGAGGCAGGAAAACATATGGTTCAGCAGACCAGTGGGTTAGGGGGGTAAACGCATGAGCAGGCAGGCAGGGACAGAGCGCCGCCACCGCCGCCACCGCAGACTGCAGTTTATCTGGGTGGATGAAAGGAGGTTTTTTTATGTAACATGCGTCATATATGTATATATATATATATATATATATATATGTATATTCAGGAACTGCAAAGCCTTTACCTAAAGAAACACATCAGTATCACTAATAAGACTGGAGTGTTTGTTATTTTCCAACTTTTTCCTTTTTAATAGAATATTTTAATGCTATATGCAGTGATTTGCGCCGTGAATTTACACCATAAAGGTTCATGTCAGCTAATTTAAGGTCACACCCTGCATTAAATCCCTGCTTGAAATAGTAATTGGGTTTGTTTGTCACCTCATTAACAGACCTGTATGCAGAAAATCCGGAGATTACTCTGTAGGTATCATCAAAATGTAGACCACAAAGGATTTTACTTACTTTTAAAGGACACCATAGTTGTTTTGTGCATCTTTTTGTGCAGGTTTCATCTGCTGATGTTGTCTTTATTGTGAAGAAATGCAGTCTATACATGGTAGGATAGTGATGTTTCTTGTCTCTGCACATTGGATTGAAGTTAAAGTCCGTTCAAACAGCTGACTTTTGTTTACATACACTTCAGAAAAACACTGCAAAACTTGCAGGCCTTTTTATCCACTGTCTGCCAATTTTAGGGCTGTCAAGTTAACATAAACTTAGACAAAGTCAGTCGTAAATTGTCCCTCAGAAGGTCAAACATATGATGATATCTTTGGTTACCTCGTCTGTGTGTTTAGTATTGTTTCTCTGTTGCATTGTCCTAAATGTCCTTCACCCAATATAGACGAGAACGCTCACAAATTAAAGCTCTAAGTCATCACTTAATTGTTTCATTTTAATTCCAATGTGCCGGAGTACAGAGAGGAAACAATGAAAAACATATAACTGAATGTTATGAAAGCAGCTAAAGCTCATTCAGCCCAGGGCGATAGATGACATAACAACAAGATAACAACTGTGCAAACAAAAATGTGTCTCAAAAAGATCATCAGATCATGATTTAGACTTCTTATATCCTGTAAAGTCATATCATTTGTTTTCGTGTTGCTGCTGCGTCTGCCTCTCTCACCGCGTTGGCATTTAGATTGAAAAGGATCCTTTATGAAGAAATAATTAATGTCAACTCTACATGCTCGTAATTCTTGGGATTGCTCCGGGTGTTTGGCACGTCGTCAGGAGAGACACTAGATGCCTTTATTATCGCTGCAAATGTGGCACGGCGAACAGTGATAAAGGCTAAAAGAACACACTGTTCGGTTGTAATTGGCGGAGGCACTGCGGGCAGGAACAACCTGTCCATTTCCAGAGCAGCGCCGGGTCGGGCTAAACGCCGGGAACACGTGTAGTCTGGCTGCTTTCATAACGCCACGGCTCAGAGGATGTAGGCTTTGCCAATCCGGCCACATGGCTCTCATTCCCACTTCACTAAACGTCTTGTTTTTTTTCATCTCTCTGTTTCCTCCTTTCAGATCATAAAGCTGCTTTCTTTGTTCTCCTTCAATGTAAATTTCCTCCATTTAAGTTCTCTTTGTTCGGCGTTTTTTTTTTTTCATCTCGGCGTTGCACAATGCCTTTCACTCTGTTCCCTCCTCCCCTCCCTTCTCCTGCTTCTTTCTGTTTGTCTCTCACTCCTCGAGCTTTTCGGTCTCGTAGATTATAGATTTATTCCTCATAAGTGCAGATTTCATCTCTAACTTGTTTGTTATCTCTTTGCTGGTTTCTCTTGTTCCTGCACATGAAAAAATCCTGTCTTACCTTATTCAACCCTCTCTCTGTCTCACATTGAACGGCTGCAGTGCTGTCTAGTGTTATATTAGAGCAGTCTTGTGATCAGATAGTGAACATCCTGTTCCAAGCCAGAACATCGCATCCAGATACCACCTGATAACAACAGGCACCTTTTTATTTGTTTAAAACCTGAATAGACATTGATTTACATCTTCTGTGATCACCTGAATGATTTATTATTTGAAGTTAAAGCTTAAATATGTAACTCGCCACACGTTGTTTACCTATGTCGACGATGAAGAAGTTACTGACCGGAAATGCATCACAGATGGCAGAACGTCTAGTCGTGTTTGGCGTCTCATCTTACTGATGAGCTGAATGACATCAACATCGTTCTCCTTCCCAGGGTGTCAAATACCGCCGCATTGTCACGGCCGTTGGTGTGCGATATCGCCGCACAAGGCAACCTTTCGCGCCAGTATGAGACGCATCAGGCTTTCCTTTAACTACAATCTTAACCCATCTGCGGTAATTGTAAACGCTCAGAGAAAGTGCGCCGGAGTGTGGTGACGTAGTTTAACGAGCGAGAAGACACATTAAGGGCGGGCGGGAGGCGAGGTGGATGGGTCCAACAAACACAAGGCTTTCATCCAGGAGACCGCTGTCATTTTCACTGAACAAACGTAGTAGTTTTAAGCCCAACCATGATGTTTCCTAAACATATCTAAGTGGTTTTGTTGCCTAAACCTAAACTGACATCAAGGGGCATGACGAAGCGCCAGTATGTGACGAGTTGGGATGAGAATGTGTTGACGTCAACTACTTACCTACGGGTTGACGCAGAACAGGGTACTATGGGTAACCATAGGTTACAGCGGCTCACTCAATGTTTTAAACAACAACACACATCTAAAAGCTGTGCGTTGGTTTTGTCACCAAGGGAGCAAGGAGAGGTGAAAACGACAAATCTCTTCGCTAATTTGAATCATTTCATTCAGTTAAAGAAATTCATAGTCTCTGTTTAGTTTGTTCATTTTATCTCCTAAGCTATAGTGATCGCACCAGGGTCAATTTTGGCAGCTATTTTAGATTTAGTCTTAGTCTTATAGACTAAAATGCTTTTGAGTTTTAGTCACATTTTAGTCATTTTTATTCTTCATAGTTTTAGTCGACGACAACTCAAAACGTTTTAGTCACTGAAAAGTCATTTGATTTTAGTCAAAATGTTTTCTCTCTTAATTTTGTCAGCTATTTTTTTTGAAGTCTTAGTCCGGTGTCAAATGTCCTTTCTTAGTCATCAGATTATCTTGAACATTTCCGTCATTTTAGTCAAACTTGTTTCACATAAGATTTTATCTTATTATCTGATGCAAAACAGAGGTTGAACGATTAAGAATGCTGCTTTGCTACTCCGAGTCCTCCCGACTACGCTCGTTAAAGTCGCACCCACCGGTCTGTTATAAGAGCCAGTCCGCACCGCCCAATACAAACATATGCTTTAATAAACACTTAAGTACTGTCACTTATTTGAGGTCAGAAAGCAGTCAAGGCCACAACTCTGAATCAGATGATGCACCAAGAGAGTAAACTGGCTGTATGAAGTATGTTGATGTATTGTGACAGACATTTTTGCGGAGCTGTGAAGGTTTTGGTGGTTTGGAGCAGCTAAGACTTCTCAGAGCCTGAAAGTACATGCCGTGTCTTGAATGCTGCCAACAAGGGTTTATGTAACCGGCTATAGTATGACCAGCACAGTGCTAATGGGTGGCTGCCTCCAGACATGTGTGTGTGTATGTGTGTGCGTGTACTCCTCAACCTCCCTCCTCCTCCTCCTCCTCCTCCTCCTCCTCCTCACCAGCCGTGACACACTGGCCTACAAACAGACTGTTCTACCTCGCCTCACCCCACTGCTGCTTTCTATTCCTCTATCACACAGACTTTTTGTCTCTCTACCTTGTTTTTCTGTCTCTCTCTAAGTTCTTTGTCGTGTTTGCCTCATCATTCGTCTGACACACACACATACACACACACACACACACACACACACAGTGGGAGGGTTTCATAACTCACCTGCCTCGCTCTAATAAAGCAGCCTTAATAACTCATTCAGGGCAGTCTGTTATATAAGAGGTGTGTGTGTGTGTGTGTTGTCATGTCGAGAGCTGTGTTGGTCTTTCTATTTTTTTGTCTTCCTCAAGGAAAGTTATGTAACCAAGTTAAATCTCGGTTTGTCTCAGGAACCGCAACTGTTTTTCCATAAGTATTTCTTCTTTGGTTTCGGCTTCTTTCTCTTTTTTTTTTTTTTTGAACCTGCGGTTTTTGACTCTACATCTGATATTTAAGATATTTTGCCTCAGTTCACCCCCTGAAGAGATGAAATAAGAACATGTGGAAGTGTGATTGTCAGTCTGTAGATAAAACATACACTTCTGTAAGAGGTAATCTACAGGTTTGTCATTTTCACCTCTGCCAAGGCTGTTTTAGTCTTGTATGATCGACTGGCAGTCTGTTTTTTTATTATGATCACTAATTAAGCTTGATTGATTCATCGCAGTTTTAAAGCAAACATTTGAGAATCATTAACTAGACCAAATTCCAACGAAACTGGAAAGATTAAACACGTCATATCATGTAAAAAAAGTCTTTAGAACAACAAACATTCATTGAATGTATTAATAATCATGTTACATCAGTCAGCAATGAGTGAAAAAAAATGGATCAGATCAGATTCAACACGTTTAATTGGGACTTTTAGGTCAGTTTTCAAGTAATTCGTATAGACCATGTAATCAATTTGTATGTAATCCACATATTCATGAACCAGGAAGTATAAAGAGTGTCAAACGCCGTGTAGGAAGGAGGTCGGGGTGGATGGGTGGCCAGACTTTTGCCCAGCAGTGACACCAGAAGTCTACGTTGATTTATTTGTCTCGTAACTTAAGTTCCACTTCCAGAGTTTATTTTAACTTTTAACTAAGTAGTTTTGTTGCCTAAACCTAACCAAGTTGTTTCCTTTGAAGATGGAAGTTTATTTTGAAAAGACTGTATGCATGTAACGAGCAGAAATTGACACGTGTTGCTGGACATTCTTGGTAAAACACACGAAAAATGGGGACTAACTTTTCGTAACATGTCATATGGACCGTTGTGTGAGGATACGTTGGTTAGGTGAAGCATCTGGCTGGTTATCTTCTTCAGTCTGTTTTGTTCTTGCTTGATTTTATTGATCTGTTTTTGTGTTTTATCTTCTTATTTATCTGGTCATCACTCTTGTCTGTCCACCTGAAATCATCTCCCACATTTTATTCTTGTAGCTGCCGTTTGGAAAGCAGTCGTTAAAGTAAGAGAACATTATGAACTCTTCTCAACAGGATGAGCGAGGCAGAAAAAATCCCAACACACACGCACACTGTCACGGCATATCGGCCACTGTGTGTGTCTATAAGTCTAGATGTTCTTTAAATGTCACTTTGTTCGTCTGCCAGCTCTTTCCAGTGTGTTCTGGGTGTCCGTGACGCGGTACATCTTTGTGTGTGTGTTTGTGTGTGTGTGTGTGTGTACAGGACATGAGGTTCTTGTGAACATGCTGGTTGTGTAACAGCCAGAGGCAGCGGTTACATAAGCGTCCCCCCTCATCCGACCAGCCTCGACGTCGGTGGCCTGTCTGTCTGTTAGAGAGCAACTCGCTGTCTGAGTGAGACTCTGACTGTGTGTGTGTGCGTGTGTAGGCAAATCGACTCTTAATAAAGCAGGTCGTACTCGTCTTACTGTGTGCTGCAGCCTCTTGAGGCGCCTCGAGGTGGAAATAAAAAGGAGACAAAGAGAAGTTTTGATTGTTGCGTGTTGACCTCGACTCTTAACACGACCTACTGACCTCATTAACACCTTCATGTTCACCTGCGACCCGTCGCGTTGACCCTCTTCTGACACTGTAACACAAGCGACTCGTTGAATCGGATGCGGCCGGTCGCTGTAAGATAAAATCAGGCTTCCCGATTTCTGTTTTGAAATAACATTTCAGTTTAATGGGAAATTTTACCGTCTTGTCTTTACGCCCAACAAAGCGTGTGTACACACGTTAGCTTGTTTCTCTGTACTAGATGAACTAGACTTGATTTGAGATGTTACGGGTGTGTTAGCAGGAAGATACAGTTTAGCTTAAAATGAAAGCGAATGATGTGTCTGGGTGGAGAATTGATTATCTTACACTGTGAGAACCTTGTACTGAAAGTAAATAATGTGAAACTCTCTCATTGGAAATGAGACTTATTGGGATTTGTCTTTTTGAAATGGAGAGAAACCTCTTTATGTCCAAATAAAGGAAATCTCTAACACAGAAATCCCATTTTTACCCTCAGTTCTTCTACAATTATTTGTTTTTTAAGTTGCTCAAATGTCGCTGTATGGTGCACGTTCATTGATCGAAGTCCCATCAGTACTTTATAAGTCCACTATATAAGTATCGTACTGCACATTGCCTCCTATTTGTGTGTTTGACTGTATTGTAATTAGCTGGATATCTTAAAATCGTATCAATTTTCAATGAAATTTGGTGGAAAATAAGGCAAAAGAAGGTTATCACTCGTGTTTTCACCTTGTTTTGTCTCCACATTGCTAGATAAAAAAAACAACTTTTTTTTCAAAAACTATTTACCTGAGTGATGGTTTTGTAATTTGATCCACATTAAAATACAGATGAAATATTTCTATACATCTTCCATTATTAAGAAGCAAAGTGGATACACAATGTACAGAACATCTCGGCCCGTCATTCTGCTATTTCCGATTTTTGAAACTTTACCTTGATTTAATCAAATTGCAAAGCTTCATCAGTTAGCCTCACCCAAGAACATATTGTGCCAGTTATCATTTTGTCAGTTAGACAGATGTAATTACAGCTTATAATGAAAGCATCATGCACAATGTCTCCAGAACGTTTTTCCCGCCCTGTGAGGCGTTATTCTGTGTTTTATAAGCGAACGTCATCGGGAGAAGGTTATGTAATAATGAGGACACGACGGCCCAAAGAGCATGCTCAAACACGTACTGTACCTGGACGAGAGGAGAGGGGGAAGAGAGGGGGAAGGTGGGAGATGAGACGGGAAGAAAAATAATGAGAAATGACAGGTAATATGGCAAGAACAGACTAGCGAGAAGGCGAGTAGAAGTTAGGAGAGGAAGTATAGAGGTAGGTGAATAGAGAGGAGAGGTGTGAAGGAGAAATGACAGTAGATTAAATTCAGAAAAGTGCAGCCAGGTAATTAAAGAGGAAGAGGAGGTGGGAGAAGAAGGTGTCGGCAGGTAGAATCAGAGACGGACGAGGAAAGTGAAGAAGCGGAGGATGAGAACAAGTGAGAGAGGTGAGAAAATGAGGAACAGGAAAGTACAGATGTGAAGATGAAGAGGAAGACCAAGTCAGATGGGACCATCACAAACTGTAAATCTGACATATTTGATTTCACTTATATAGATTGGAGCAGAGAGATTATTTGTAGTTGTAGTAGAGTAGTTTGGTCTAAAATGGTGAAAAATGTCGATCAGTGTTTCCCAAAGCCCAAGATGACGTCCTCAAATGTCTTGTTTTGTCCACAACTCACAAAAGATATTCAGTTTACTGTCATAGAGGAGTAAAGTAACCAGAAAATATTCACATTTAAGAAGCTTGAATCAGAGCATTTTGACTTTTCTTCTTAAAAAATTTAAAATTTATTAGCATTTATCGATTATCAAAGTAGTTGGCGATTTCATTTAATAGTTTTTACCTGAATTTAATGTCCACCACACACCTTAGATGTTGTATTCCCTGCTGCACGAAGATGCCGACCACCAGACTTTTTAGAAATAATAACAATGAAAAGTTTAATGATAAAGTTACAAATGGTATTTTTAAAAAGATTATTTTTCCCAGATTTTTATCCATTTTTCAACATGATTTAAAAATCAAAATCAGAACCTTCTAAATAAAAACAGATAAATGCTAACTTTTTTTTATTTTTCAAAGATCGAAACTTAAAATACCAGCAGAGAAGTTGATGGCAAACAATCTCCTGAGCAGACTTCACATTTATTGATGCTGTTCCTCTGAAAGACAGACATAAGGGAGGGTTAATTGGGCCATTCATCGATGATTACCTCATCAAGAACTCTCATTTCAAACCTGGCATGCTGCCTGGGACTCTTGTTTTGCGACAAAAGCTGCCCTCTCACCGGTATTTCAAAAGTCAACCGTTACACAATTCCCATTTAAGTTTTCCAAAGCTTGTTGAATAACTACGAGAGAAAAGACGTATTTAATGTTCCTAGTAAAGGGGGCATGAAAATAGATGTTTCTCCCCGGAAACCACAGTTCCCACTGTTACAATGAATTCTTTATCCGTCCATTTCTACTTCCTGGAAATCCCCCCCGTCCTTGTGTTGGATAACCAGACAGTTTGTGACGTGGAGGATTCTCCGCCACATTTGTTGTAGTAAATATCTGCAGTGCCGTCATCTATAATCTGCTTACGTAGACAGTTAGAGGACAGCAGGGCGCGACACAGACAGACTGTCCTCCTGTCATTTAATTGATTTCAGCATGTAGGTCAGTGACTCACAGGGAAGAGGACCACAGGCAGGAAAGTTTATGTATTAAGAGATGGATGTTTGTTAAGGACGCCACTGGAAAACATAAACACAGACCTGTGGCCATAGACTGTATATAAGAAGTGTCACCGTGACGTCACCCATTGGTGTGTGGACTGACATTTTGAAGTTTTGATTTGGGCATTTTGGCCGTCGCCATCTTGGTTTTTTGCAACCAGAAGTGACACGAGAGGGTGGAGCTAAGTACAACCGAACGCTAAATAAGACATTTTTAGGCGACCAAAATGTTACAATTAACTTTCATGAACTGAAAACTAGGGCTGGGCGATATAGAGAAAATCAAATATCACAATATGTTTTTACCAAATACCTCAATATCGATGCTGTGACGATATTGTAAGGTTGACTATTGGTGCTTTCACAAAATATTTACCAATTGTAATGTGGATATAATGAGTAAGTGTAAAAGGCAAATAATAGAACAGCTAGAAAAGTCTGGTAAACTCAGAAAATTGCGTAACTTTATTGTAATGTGGCCTTTAAAACCAGGAAAAGACGACACTGATGCCATATTACCATATTATGATATCCAAAATCGAAGAAGATATCTAGTTTATGTCACGATACCAATATAATATTGTCCAGCCCTACTGAAAACACACTGTGAAAGGGTTAAAGTTGTAAGACGAAAAGAGGGACAACACCCAGACTAGACAACGCCGTGGTAGCAGCCAATAGCATAATGCTTTAGGGTCTATTTGACTCTAAATGGGACCATAATTTATTAAATGAACATCATGCTGTATTGACAAAGACTTGCAACTAGTGATTGAGACCATAAACTCATGTTTACAATGTTTACTGAGGTAATAAATCAAGTGAGAAGTAGGCTCATTATCTCATAGACTTCTATACAATCAGACTTCTTTTTGCAACCAGAGGAGTCGCCCCCTGCTGGCTGTTAGAAAGAATGCAGGTTTAAGAGACTTGAGCATTGGCTTCACTTCTCAGACCCAGAGGTTGCCCACTGGTTGTGGCTCATAGTTTTATAAGAAACCAAATCGCAGGGGGGAACTCATTCTGTAGTAATTATCAACGGAGCAGGTCTGGAAAGTTTTGTTTGACGACTTTACAGATTATAATCTTTACCGGTATTTGGAGCTGGAGGGCAGCCGTTGATCCATCTGTTCCAGAGAAGTTCTTTTTTTCTCTCTGAGGAGCAGGAGATGGCTTACAAGAAAAACCTTATTCAGCGCCGTCTCAAGCTGTTTTCATCACTTTGCATCACTCACAGTTTTTTCAGAGCCAAGCAAACAGCCTGAATTTATCCAGTGAGGGTTTAAAGGGTGTTCACACCTCTGAGTAACACACATTTGTCAGATCACAGAGGAGTTAATGGGAAAACACATTGTGAGGTTTTCATATATATATATCTGGTATATTGCTGCTTTTAGATGTATTCATTCTGTGGATACGGTTCTCTAAAGGGGGGGTACAATGTTTGGTTTCTCTTTTTCTTCCTGTAGTGTTTTAATCTCTTCTCTTTAAAACACAAACACACTTGAGGTAATGCCACAAACACACATGCTCAGAGAGCCGTAGCAGGTGCTGTGTCCGTCACAGCCTTTCGAGGAGTTACATAAGCCCTAACATATACGTAGATGCAGTTACATAACCTTGTGGTCGCAGAACACATTTCCCCACTGCAACCCCCCTCTGAGACACACACACACACACACACACACATATATACACTAACCATGACATTGTTGCCGGTAGCTTCACACTCTTTGACGACACATATCTCTCAAGTACATGTTGTGTTGTTTTTTTTGTGAGGAGCAGCAAGTCTGAAACCCACGGGGAGTGTCCAACAGAACAAATTAATGGCTTAGAAAATTTGCTGCGGGTGCTTATTTACTCTGAGACACTTGCTGACTGCCGATGACTCAGCAATTTCATCAAGAAGACACTTTCTCTGCCTCAGTGTGCGTCCGTGGTGATGGAGGTCGAGGCATTCATACTTTATCATCTCATGTTGCCTACGCACTGTCACGATTGTTTTGCTCTCTATTCCTGTTTACATCTTTTCCTCATCACTCGCAGTTTGAGATTGAATCGGTCGCATAGCAACAATAGGCTTTCCAAATCTAATTATCACCTTATCACTAATTCATACTACACGACTTTAGCCTTGGTTTTACAACAGTTTTTGGAGCTTCCAGACAAAAGCCCCAGATCAGGACATGGGAATTGATGCAAAGCGCTAGAATAATAACTTGCCTTCTGCGCATGTAGGCAGCATAGACAACAAGGTCATCAACGCTTGCAACTCGTTATCCATGTTGAAATAACCACTGGTAGTCGAGGCTGATGTCGTTTGATTTCTTTTGGAAAAGATTCACGTGATGACGAATCAGGGAAGAGACATGTCGTAATAGGCAAGACCCAAACAAGAAGCGAACGTTGGTGTCTGCGTCATCGTTTTCAAAGGTCTCTGGAGTTTTAAAACTAAAAAGGCGTCGGCAGCGTTTTCAAACGTCTCCATTTTAGGGGCTCGAAAACACCAGAGTAGTGTGGACGCTAGATATAAACACGGTCAAAAGTTTCCAAATGAAAGCGTTAAAGTATTAGTGTGGATGTAGCCTCTATCTGTTGCATTTGCAACACAGAGAAAAGTTGTTGTTGCACCTGTTGCAGAAGAATAAATGGTAAAAAAAAAAGACGGGTGGAAACAGGCTATTTTGTGAACTCTCGCGCATGGTATCATATCATTTACCGTGTATTTCTTGAGTGTGTTTTCGTGACAAAACGTAGTTTGGTAAGCTGATCGAGGATTCCTCCCGGTGAAAGATCTTGAAGTGAAAACCACAACGACTTAAAGACTCACGATTAAAAGACAGCAAGTTGTGTAGTGGCAACTAGGAATTACGATAACACCTCTATTGGACTTATGCACATCTCTCTGAACTCTGAATATGAATATAGACCAGAATTCAAACCAACATGTAGTTACTGCAGATGAAGTATGAAGTTAATCTGAACAGACAAATGAGTTTTGAAATTCTGAGAAAGCCAATGAGTTGTTCTAGTTCTTCCAACACATTTGTTTCAGCTTCAGTTAAAACATAGAAATGACAAAGCATTCCTTATATAGTTAGCATCCAAAGAAATCTCAATAAGTGATTCCACATTTCCCCCAAGTTACAGTCAAAACAAAAAGGCTTAGTCTGCACACGACGTCATTTAAGTTCACCCAAACAACAAGCAGATTGTTTCTGGTCTTGTTTGCCAGAAAGCTAATGAAGCAAAACCTTTCTTAATGAGACAAAGGTGCTACTACCATTAGAAAAGCAAACACTATCTTCCTTCTGTTGGCTTGTTTTGTAATCCTTTCACAGAGAAAGTTGGTCTTCTTGGAGTCTAAACATGAATAGAAACTTCTCAAACCCACTCCCAGCAGTGTAAAACACTTCCTTAATGTCCCTTCATACAATCAGCATTTATAGCGTTATGTAATGTGTGTGACTGGCCTTTAATCTGAGTGGCTGTTTTGATTGGAAAGCTGCCATTCTTGTGTCGTGGTATCATTCCACGCACCCAATAATGTGTGTGTTTGTTTAGCACGATTCAAGTTTCAGTTTCTTGGGTCCTCGGTGGTGAGTGATTCATTAGTTATATAACGTATTTGACAGTGTGTGTGTTGTATATCCCTCCTCTCTGGTCATAATGTGGTAAAAGTCTCTCCAAGGTGTGTGTATGAATCTGTACGTCTACGTTTGTGTTTGTGTGTGAGGCACTTCACCTTGACAGCTTCCAGTCAGTCACAGCTGTTCACTTAAAAATGTACCAGTTTTCTGTTCAAATATCAGATTCTTCACCATCTCGACGTCTCCTCTACTTTTTCAAAGTTGGGTTTATCATGTGAGCATCTGGAGAGACGACACATTAATATAGCAGTGACAGGATGAGACGGTAAAGATTTATAGAAAATTGGCCTGGAGGTAATTAAAACTTGTTTTGCTGCATGTTCCTTCTGCGCGATTTCTCTTTAAACAAAAACAAGTGATCGGCTGAATGCCAGCTTGTATTCAAAGTCACAAATCTTACATAAGACTGACGTGTGTCCTCACTATTATATAAAAACCCAACCTTAAAAGTAAGGACATTGCTTTAGCAGTCTGTTGTAATTGTACACATAACAGTTGTTTTCATTATCAATTTTTTTGTTATTATTTTTCAATGACTTGGCTATTTTTGTAATTGCAGTAAATGCAGAAAAATACCCACAACAATCCCCTATAGCTGAATGATTCTCTTTATAATTAATAATAATATTTTATTTTTTAAATCGACAGTATAATAGTTCATAGATTACATTCTAATGTAACAAATCTATAACTTCAAATCTGCAAATATGTTAAATACATGTCTAATATCTTTCTAATACATTTATCTTGTGTTGTTCTTTCACATTATTAAGACTATAGAAGTGTAAAAACACATTTTATAAACCAAACAACTAATCGATTAATCAAGAAAATACTCTACAGATTAATCGACAATGAAAATAATGGTTAAGCTGCAGCCCTACACAAATCTATTGGTTTCTTCGATTGATTTTGTTTTAAAAAACAGAACGGCAGAATGAGTTCATTAACTATTAATGTCAACAACTCACTAACTAACCATTATTTTAGGACCGGAGACGGATACATGAAGACAGGGCCAGACAACATAAAATTAGCCTGATGCTGATACCGAGCATGTCTCCTCCTCCAGCTGCAGCCAACCGGAGGTCCTTATCTCTTCTGAAACAGATAAATGTCTCTGGTAAAACCATTAAAGTGGTGGTTAAATGTTCGGACTCTGAGTCTGCTAATGGCCCGTTCCACTGCATCCGACCCACTCCCATAAATCCTCACTGGGGAATCATTGCGTTATTAGTCCCTAAAAGGAAGCAGGTGTGCTTCTCTTGCACTACAATATTTTTATTGTCTATGTTTCTTCTCTTGACCCGAGCAGAGGAAACTTGCTTCCCAGAACCTACGTCTGTGTTTGTGTGTGTCACCACTGTTTTTTTTTTTATTAAAAGTGTGTGTGTACATGTGAGTGTGTGTGTCCACCCACTCTCGCTCTGAAGTGCATTTCTCTTTGAATGATGACCTCGCTTTCATCTCTCCTCCCTGTCCTCTTTCCCTTCCTGTCTGCCCCCCGAGTGTCTCTTTAAAGCGCTCGCCGTCGCCGTGTGTGTGTGTGTGTGTGTGTGTTTTGATGTTGAGGCTCTGTGCATTTCAGGAATCGTTATATAACTGTTCCGTAAGGTTGAGTCGGAGGGAGGCAGGGTTAAAACGGGGATGTGTAAAAACAAATCTGGGACATGTTCATGTGAAAAGACTTGTTGTTTTGCTGCCGTTATCTCCGACTCTGATATGACGAACATTAACCGTGTATCCAGACTCATTAAAAGCTCGTACTGTTCTGGACACACAATGTCCGGCAGCTCATTCCTGGAAAACCAAATCATGTAGAGTACAGGAAATGATGTGTTAGGACGGAACAGTTAGCACTCAACTGTAAACAGAGGAAAGACGTCACAGTCCGGCACACACTGTACGATTCACAAGACCTCAGGGGCTGTTTTTGATGGGAGTCATTTCACATCTACAGCTTTTAAAACAGCAAACTATTTGTATTTTATTAGCCAAAGAGAAATGATATCTGTAGCCTGAAGAAACAGGAATATTCACATTTCCTTCTGTTTAACTCAACCAAAGAGGTTTGTGTTTCCAGTCCTGTTTGTTTGTTTGTTAGCAGGGTAACTACAAACCTGTAGAAAATCTTCCTGAACCTGACGTGCATTCATTCATTCAAACAAAAAGGGACACTTAGACTGATTATGTGTATTAATAATATTTAATTAGCCCAACTTCAGTCCAGGATCAGGACTTAACTTGCTGAGTGAAACCCATAAAGACCTCTAATGTCACTCATTAGATGTATTTTGATATCTAACTGTTTTTTATATCATTAAATTACCAAAATTTGCCTGGGCAGAGGTATTACTGTATTCTAGTAGGTCTTTCACAAGCCAGAGTCCGTTTGGCTAGTCTGAATCAGAGTGATATTGAAACTTTTGTTTTCTATTTAGTCTGGTTTGGTTTCAAAGTGCTCGAATTAAAGCGAACCAAATCAAAAATAAATTGCTGAGGGGCGTGTACGAAGGAGCGAATTCATCTTTTTCATCTAGAGCTGCCACTTCTATGTAGGGAATTGCGGGCTTCGACTCGGCACTGATCTACTGTGGGCAGTTTATCTCAATGACTTTATAAATGTCACTGGACTTTATTTAGCGTTTTCTTTATGTTCTCTTTGGCCCAGATGTCAAAGGTCAGTCCTCTCCCACTCACGTTAACCTGTCGTTTACCTGTGTCCATCTCAACAAATGCCCAAACAGGCAATCCCCTGGTTCGCTTGGAAACGGTCCAAGACCGCTTGTGAGATGTTGATTTGGTCCGCACCGGATTACTGCGTTCACAACCGCCCAAACGAATCGCACCAGAGTTTGATTAAAACAAACTAAATGCTGGCTTATGAAAGCGCCCTTACTCTCTTTTTGTTCTCCTCAGGCAGTTGATATCACAATGATTGAACGTGAATTGTTTTGAAAAGACACATAAAGCACAAACACACACTGACTGCTGGGACAGGCTGGTGTCATTAGCAGCCAGATCAAGAAATTTGTTATCACGTAGACGGACTGAAGGGGCGTTTTATGTAAGTTGTTTTTCAACGCGCAGTGAGCTCATCACCCGCGTCCACGCTCCATTATGTTAAGGGTGTGTGTGTGTGTGTGTGTTTTCATAATGTGGAGAACTGAAACTTGGGTTTGCCAGGTGTCATGCAGTGAACATGTTTTGTATGTATTTCTTCTTGTGGTTTTCCGTGTGTGTGTGTTGGCAGTGTGTCCGTGTTTGTCCAGTCATCTCAGGCAGATTCTTGGCTGAACTGGCCGACACATTTGTGTGTGAGTGTGAGTTGTTTTATATTCTTATGTGAACACTTGTCCTCTGGAATGTGTGTGTGTGTGGTGTTCATGTGCGGGTTTGTGTGTGTGTGTTTCAGTGTTTGTGTCCTGTCTTGTGTTTCATAAGCCGTCCATATTTATGATCCAGCTCTTACATAAGCCTCAGATCTGGTTCAGTGTGTCTCTGCCAGAACAACTGAGAGAGAGGAGGAGGAGGAAAGAAGAAGAAGAAGAAGAAGAAGAAGAACTAGAAATAAAGTGTAGAAAAAAAAGACTAGAAATAAGAAACAGAACTTAAAAGGTGCCATAGGGGGCCGTTTCTATTGAAGTGTACTTTGGCTCAGGATGAGAGGAATCTTCTTCATGGTGTTTTGCAAATGTAGTTTACTTAAATGTCAATTTGAATACATTTGAAAACTTAAACCCTCACTGGCTCCGGCTGGCAACAGCAGCTCAAACGAGTCAAACCAGGGATGCACCGATCCCACTTTTTCATTCCCGATACCGATAGCGTTACCGGTGTTTAATCGATAAGCTGTATGCCTCGCTGTGTGGAAGTGACTGGGATCATTATTTTATGTGTGAAGCAACATCAGGACTTAAACATTGCTTTCCTAACTTTGCAAAACAAAATAGACACATAGATGTACATTTACTGAATTGTTATTTATTATTAAAATAATAAATCATACACCGGCAGCTTAGTAAAAAATCTTCAAAATTAACAGAAATTATCATTTATTTATTTATATTTACATTTATTAAAGTGTAAACCTTTTAATGCAACAGATTGCGCTCAAACAGGAATTAAAATTCCAGAGATTGGCTCCTTGTCACAGATACCCGATCCAGCTATTTGAGTCAGTATCGGCCTGATATCTAATATCTGATATCTGATATCGGTATTGGTGCAACACTAGTCAAACCAGTTTGATGGAAGTTTCCATTTCAAACACGGTAAACATTTCTGATTTGAAAAACATCAGCAGCTTGAAAAAACAAGTCCTGATAAATGTAAGAATGTAAGGATTTGTGCATAGAACGTAATTTTGAAATCTATTTTAACAATTCCTTTATTATTTCATCTGACTACCAAAAATATTAAGATTTTTTTAATCATAGTGGACAAAGGTCACCTTATTTTGTCTCTTTAGATACAAGGATTGCGGTTTGTTCACAATTTTTCAGAAACAACAAAGAAGACTTTCAGCCAAAAAAAGAATATTAATCTAAATATTTGCTTGTACGTGGCGACTGTAGGTCCATCTGTTGAAGCTCTTTGCCAAGTTGCTGTCCGGTGTTGTTTTTATGGAAGAGGAGTGTCTCATTCACACCCATCTCAACCCATTTGATCACGGATAAATATGTTTACCAGCAGCACACAACTGAACCGTGAACATATTGTAATGGAAAGATACACAATACAGTATAACTGGCTGCGTGCTTTACTGGGAGGATCTGCATGTTTGACCTAATGCCTCATCTGTATGATTTATGTCTTCCAATTTGTAAATTGAATCTAAACTCATAACATTCATCATGTCCTGTCACAGTATGTCCTTTTTTATTATACTTTAAATAACCATCCCTCATTCTCTTCCCCTCACAGACCAGTCCCATGGCGCCCCCTTCAGCTCCGAGAATGATGCTCAGGGAGGCGACTCGGCCGCGTGGCAGTGTACCCCTCCCTCATCTACCTCACCGTCGGGGGAGACGGCGTCCCACCCTCCTTCCTCCCAGCCCGCCTCCAGACCCCGCTCCAGGCCGGACAGCCAAAGCCCCTCCCCTCCCTCCGTCCTGACGGGAACCAAGAAGAGGAGCTCCAAACCGGCACACATGAGACGCAACATCAGGTACTGAACGCTTCGACTTGAAAGATCGACTCAGTTGAAGAAGACGCCCACTTGTTTATTCTATAGGGATCTTTAAGAGACTGGAAGATAAACTGCATCAATTAACCCTCCATCATTTCTTATTAAAGCTTTAGATGAAGTTCAACCTGCTATATTAAAGAAACTGGTTCCTATACTTAGAAAAGTATTGTTGCCATGACATTAAAACACAGGTTACTATTGAAGCAATGAATCATCTGAAGAGCTTTGCTCATGAAATAGAAGGCCAGTTATGGTACAGATATGGTACATATCTTTTTTTATCGCTAGGGGTCACCTCGCTTCCCAGCATTGGACAATTGATAGGCTGCCACTAGACACAAGGCACCTGATTGGACGAACGCTTTCTTTCATGGGCTGCTGCTCCCAGCTTTCAAACCGGAGCCAACATTGTGGCTCGTTTGGGAACTTTCTTCTCTTATATCACAAAAATAATTCCCCGAAATGTGTTTCTGAAAACATTTTATGCGAGAAATAAGCCATGCAGTTGCTAAATCTGTCTTTATTTTGGATCGACAACAGATAATTTGAAAGTTTTTCGGTAGTTTCCAGAGGCAGTGAGTCACGCTGGACTTGTATAGAGGACCCTAGACCTCAACTTTATGCAAATGGTGAGCAGCCAATATAAACGCCCTGTCTCTCGAATCACACCGCCACGCTTCCAGAATGCATTGCACGGCTGCTTACATAGTCGATGAATGGGAAGCGTGGAAAGGATGGAGGCTGTGGACATGTACCAATAGATAGTCAATTTATGTGACATTATACAGTATATACATTTGCCCAGATGTAGCAAAAAGCTTAATTTCATCTGTAGTCCTTGGAGTCGCCAGTGACGTGCAGTTAAAAGCAATCAAATTTTTTTTTAAAAAAGCATATTATACAATACAAACATTAAACACAATATTACAAACTAATAATAAATCCTACCAGACTACAAGCTCTTTAATTTTTTATACTAGATGTTAAAAAATGACTCAAAGCCTGGCAACCAGTCAACCTTGAGATGAAAGGGATTAAACACAATCCCCTGAGTTTCTGCTGAGGTGCAGAGTAAACTAACACTCACCCAGCTTATTGTATTTTCTAATAACATTCATTGTTGGCTGGATAATAAGGATTTATCATCTCTCTACTGAGTCTTTAGTGTTCATGCCTTCATTCTCTCGTTCCCTCATCCTCTGATTTCTTTCTCATTTTAAAGAGCAAAAGCACACAATCACTCATGAAGTCTGTCACTGATTATAAGTACGTCTGCAGCTTCATTCCTCCGGCTGCCAATAACCACGATAACCTCAAGTATGCTGTTAGTTTTACATAACAGCGTCTTAACAGTAACATCGAACATGTGTCAGAGACGCAGACGCTGGCTTCTGTGTTTGTGTATGTCAGTGTTGACGAGTGATGAGTCAGTTCTGTTGGAGTTTATTACATTATAAGCACTGATTACCTTTCTTCTAATCAGAATGAGGAGAATGAATGTATTATTTCCCCAGAATTTCAACAAGGAATCATTCGTCTAATATCACACTTTCTCTTTCTCTCTCTAATAATGAAATTATGCAGCCATCAAAATATTAACAATTTTCTTTCTGTAGAAACTTGTTGAGGGAGTGTCAGTTGGAGGAAGTGGCAGAAGGAAACATACAAAAAATAAAGGCTCACGGCTGCTTCTCGTTAGCAAGATGACATTTTCGATGTCTATCTTTAGCCTACTACTCTGAGGTGATGATGAGGTTTTTGCCTCCAGCTAACACTGTGACGTAATCATGACGTCGGCTGTACAAGGGTCTACGTATACAAATGTTATTTTGATGTGTGTCTATGCAGGAAGTTACTGAGGGAGCATCAGTTAGAGGCAGTGACCAAAGCCGCCCAGCAGGATGAATTGGAGAGGAGGCATCGTCTGGAGCAACAGAGCAAACAGGATTTCCCCGTACCACTGCTGCCTGAATACACAACTGGTGAGAGCGAGTACCCCCAAAAAATGCTCCCATAAATACTAACAGCACCCACTGGTCAATCAAACACTAATCCTCTGACATGTACATCAAGATAAATTCCTAATCCCCACCATTAACCAAACCATTCAACCTGTTGTGTTCAACTGATTTGCTGCATCGTTCCTGTCCATCTCTCCAGGTGATGTGACGAAGCATGTGCCGTCATCGTCGGCATCAACTGCGTCGCAGCAAGAAGTGAAGTCCGTCCGACAGGGAGTGATCTGCCTGGACTCTAGCAGCACTGGCATCAGCGAGGATGACAGCAAGATTAACGTACCCATCTCTGCCACCACAGAGCGCTCACACAAAACAGGTGAGACATACACACACACACTCATTGAATCCTTGAAGATTTTTGACTCAAGTATCATTACTTTGAAATGCAGAAAAGTTTTCTATCCTATCCCATGTGTATAGAAATACTTAGGATCAGGATGAACTTATGGAGTCTGCAGCTCATGGTTGTGAGCGTGTATTTACAAAAAAATAGAATTTTCCTAGAGAAAATGGATTTAAAAAATACCATGTGTGCCCCAAACATTGAAGGTCTCTGGCCCAGATTGCCCTCGGGCCTTTGATTATGTGAGTGGGCTAGTAGGTCAGATGGCTCTGGGAGGTCATGAAAGGAGACAGGGACACAGAGCTGTGAATTTAATTTATTACCCATCATCCAGTAGTATATTCTGAGCTGTCCGCATCGCGAGGCCAAGCCTTAAATAGACCCAATGCCAAACAGCCCAGTGTGAGCTTTGGTACAACGTGCGAAGAGTTTTGTTTCAGATGTCGAGCGTTAAAGTTACACCAACGTTTAGGTCCAGTTTCAGGGATTAAAGAATAGATTCTTGGATAGCTTCAGTTTTGAGAAACCTGACATTTTCTGGCATCTTATGAGGAACTTATCCATAGTCAGTGTATTACCTACAGTAGATGACAGTCGGCACATACCCAGTTTAGAGAAACAGACAGGAGTTTTGGCACAGAAGGAAATCAATGTACTGCTGTGGACGGGGCCAGCAGCAAAACGTATTTTAGCCACCTAAAAGAAAGACCCACCTAAAAAAATCAATATCAGTTTAAGTGTACGCTATATTTAGAATATTTCCACCGGTTAACCTTACTTTCAGACAGCTCTTTACGATGGGGAACTGAAGCCGTTGTATTCATCTATGCTCTTGCCAAAGTCACCAGACTCCATTGAAAAAAACAGTAATTTTCCCTCGCAGAACAAGAGGGTTGCTGGTCTACCGCTGCCTCAATCGGTAAGTTTGTGCTATTGAGTGACTTAAGTGAATCCAAACTGACTGACTGAAAGTCACACAATAACACAAACTAACTAACCGATCAAGGCAGCGGTAGACCAGCAACCCCCCGTCTTCTGCAAGGTCAAATTACTGTTTTTTTTCAATGGAGTCTGGTTGCTTTGATGAGAGCATAGATAACGGTTTCAGTTCCACGTCGGAAAGATAGACTGTATAGCTGTCTCACACTTAGGATAAGTACCTCATACAACCCCACTTCAAAACACCCAAACTATCTCTTTAAAGAGTCCAATACAGCAAAAGAAACATGGTAGGTTACAAAGCAGAAGCTCACAGGACAGTCGGACATGTCTACACAGTATATTCCACTGATAAAAACGTGCCTCTGACCACAGCAGAAAAAAACAATGTGTTTTTTTTAACATTAAAGCGTGTAAACATGTTGTAGTAGAAACCCAAAATAGAAGTATGAACCTGGAAATGAGCATGATATGTCCCCTTTAAGTTTTCTATCATAGGTTTCCAGTGAAAGGACAGTTATGAATAGAGCTCCAATCGGTATATACATGAATGAAAGTTTAGACGGACAGATGGTGATGATTCATGTCCTTTTTAAAAGCTATTCAGACATTTCAGCCGCCCAATTCAACCACATAAAGCCAAACCACTGGAGCATTTTGAGGTCCAGTACGTTGCTTGGTGGCACATCTTGCAGTCACCGAGGAAGTGATCTATCAAAGGGAAATATCACTTGTTGAATACATAGTCCTAGTAGTTTGTCTGCGTCTGGTGGAAACCTCACATCTCTAAATCATCAGTCTCTCAGAGATTAAGCAAAGCAGCCTTAATAGCCTCATGACAGCCATGCGTTTATTAAATTACACACTCTGTTTCAAATTGCTTTCCAAGCCCAGGGGTCTGGAAAGTCAGCGCATTAAAAGGCCGCATCAGCTTGAATTTCCAGAAGAAGAGGGAAAAAAACGGAGGATTGAGAGACAACCAAAATCTGAATGAGGTTTTTTACTCAAAGGGCCACAACACAGCAGATATCTGGGCCAGTACTCCTCTGAATCATCTCGGGATGATTTATAGGAATGAATGTTGGTGACAATGTTCAACATCACGTCTGCAAAGACAGTTTAGTGTTAAAAACAAGCGTTAGATCTATCAGAGTGTTGCAGCCTTCAGTAAAAGACAATAGAAAGGAAGTTTCAGTAAACCAATTGAAATCATAAGAAATCAAAATTCCAGCTCACACCAGGGTACTTGCATAGACACTACTTTATAGATATGTCATACCATGATTGAGCATATTGTTTATGCTAAATGCAGTACCTGTGAGGGTTTCTTCACAATATTTGTGATTGTTTTGAGGTTGTTAATTGATTTCCAATAAGGGATAAATACATATGTTTGAATAAAGCAAGCATATTTGTCCACTCCCATGTTGATAAGAGTATTAAATACTTGACAAATCTCCCTTTAAGATACATTTTGAACATAATTAATTTGTGATTAATCGCGATTAAATATTTTAATCAATTGACAGCCCTAATATATATAACAGATAAGGAACATATCAAAAAACTAGTAGAAAAAAGGGTAAAAAATTCAAGAGTACACAAGAATATAAAGGCAGTTCCACTTTATTTCAGACAAAAACCTGCCATTCATGCCGATTTCTTTGGATTCTTTCAAGGGTGAACGGACTCCACAGCATCTTTGGAAACATTTAAACCCAATTAGTGAGAGCCTCCCTGCACAAATTTAAACAACCAAGGTCAAAAAACTCAAAAGCTCTTAGTGTGTGTCCGTGTGTGTGTGGGGTTTTCGTAGATTAGCTGCCATGTGTGCATCAGAATATTTAAAACCTCCACAGGGTACATCATGTACCGTTCCCTTATTGCCCGAGTGAACACACACACACACACATATAACACACACTGAGACACACATTCACAGAGCCACTCAAACAGCCAAGGATGAACACACACTTTGAACACACACTCAGTTGAAAGAAGACGGAGGCAAACTGCGGGCACACACACCTACAACACAAACACACACACACACGAGAGAGAGAAGATGAACAAAGACAGATAAAGTGTTGATTTGGGAGCTGAGAGAGACAAAAAGCGAAGGAGAGAAACAAGGATTGGAGGGAGGAGAGATGAAGGGGGAGAGCGTCTGCGGGGCAGATCAGAGCGGGACTGTGGAGCAATAAAGCTGGCTAATCCTGGTTATGAGCCAGAACACACACACACTCACAGTGGCACAGTGACATTTCTAGTTGGGGTTGCATAACCAGTCTCCCCCTCCACTCTAATCCTACTTGTATAACCAGCCATTCACTGCAGTTATATAAGCGCACACACACACACACACACACACTAACATACTGACACACACACACACCTCCTTTCTCCCCGTTGTGCCCTCGCAGGCCGCTAGCTTGTGTAACTTTTACCACTTGATACCTTTGACGTTGACCTTTTTTTATCAGTCGGTCCGCTCCACAACCGACCAAGTTTGATGTAACATCGTGCTCGTGACGGAGATGAATGTATCAGTAAAAATAAAAGTAGTTTGCACGGGAGAAACTCTCATTCTGAGATAAAATGTATGAAGTCCCTTGTTCAGGTGTTCCTAAGTTTTTCTGTTTTTATTAGAGGATAAACCCGTTGAGATGCACCGTCTCGTTTTCAAGGAAAGTTTCCTGGAAGTTAACAAACGTTTAAGATCATAAATCATAATAATAAATCAAACCATTCAACGGCACTAAACATCAACGTAGTAACATCAACAAGGACGTACACATAAAGGCTCTCGCTCCATCCCAAACCACACCAGCATAACATCAAAATAATGAATGAGGCTTGTTCTTCAAAATAAAAGCACCCAACTCTCACTGTACGTTAACAGGACACTGGGGAGGGACCTATTTTCTTTCAAATTAAAAGCCCCAGAAGGTAACTGTATCTTAACAGGGAACTCAGAACAAGTTTTTTTTTTCAAAATAAAATCCCTGTAGAGTAACTTTTACTTTCTACTTTCTTTCTAGCGACTTACAGTTTTAAAGGTTCTACCTACTGCTGCTGCTTCTGCTGCTACTACTACTATTACTACTACTGCTACTACTACTGCTCCTGCTGCTACGACTACTACTACTGCTACCACTACTACTGCTGCTGCTAGCACTGCTACTGTTCCTGCTGCTACTGCTCCTGCTACTACTACTACTACCACTACTACTGCTGCTGCTGCTCCTGCTACTACTACTACTACTACTACTACTACTACTGCTCCTGCTGTTGCTACTACTACCACTATACTACTACTGTTGCTGCTGCTAGTACTACTACTGCTACTATCACTACTACTACTACTACTGCCGCTCCTGCTGCTGCTAGTACTACTACTGTTGCACCTGCTTCTGCTTCTACTACTGCTACTGCTGCTGTTCCTACTGCTACTACTACTGCTGCTGCTATCCTAACAAGAAGCTCAGGATGAGGCTTGTTTTCTCTTTTTTTTTGGAATTTTTATTTATTGGAATTTCTTTCTATTTCCTTTTCGTCAGTGTGGAAGAAATGACATGTGAAACAACGTCAAATCTTTTTTGAATACAGATCTCACTCTGAGATCAAAATGCGTTTTCTGAACTTAGATGTAGAAAAACAGTTTGCAGTGTAATTTTTGACAAACTTCACTTTCTCCCTCATCTGTACAGATGTGATCGATCTGAGCTCAGGCGAGGACGAGACCATCGTCCACGTCAGCAGCACCTGCGAATCCATCGTCGAGGAAGAAGCGAGCGAGCCGAGCGGCGTGCACGCCGACGACATCCTGAACCAACCGGACACCCAGGGCAGGGTGCTGGTCAACCTGAACCATCCGGAGGCGGAGGAGGACATCTTCCTGACGCATCAGCTGGCGCGAGCAGTCAAACCTCACCAGGTATTATTACTGCCGCACTCAAAGCAAACGCTTGGTCCTTTTTCTCTGGTCATCCTGCACAATTTTGGGATGTATATTAAGAATTTAGTGTAAATATTATAAAATCAAAATGTAACAATCAAAAAGTTTTAATGTGATTTTTTTTTTTTTTTTTCATACTGTGAAAATGACCTTCTTAGGATTCAGATTTCTTGACATTTTTATTCAGATTTCTTGACCTTTTTCCAGTCAGGAACAGCCTGCTGAGTGTGATCTTTTCCTTTAGTTTTAATGAGATATCACCTCTGCCTTTTCACCACCGACCTTCTCTTCTTCTGTCTCACCTCCTCCTATGTTAAAATGTAATTTCTTTTCTTCCTTCTTTCTTCACCACCTCACTCTCTTTTCTCAAACTTTCTCTTTCGTCACCATCTTCTTTCTCCTCTTTTCCCTCCCTTGCTCTCTCTTTCCACTTTGTCCCATCACTTAACTCTCCGTCTCTTTCCTCCCCGTCTCCTCCTCAGATCGGTGGAATCCGTTTTCTGTACGACAACCTGGTGGAGTCGGTGGAGCGGTTCAGCAGCAGCAGCGGATTCGGCTGCATCCTCGCTCACAGCATGGGCCTGGGCAAAACGCTGCAGGTCATCTCCTTCATCGACGTCCTCTTCAGACACACCCAGGCTCACACCGTGCTCGCCATCGTACCTGTAAGCACCTTAATGTTGTAACGCAAGGAAATGTGACGTATTGGATCGATAAGTTCTCAGATGTAGACACACAGTATGATCAGTGAATATTGATTAAATGAAAAAATATGAATGAATAAAAGAGCAAGAGGGCACAAGAAGTGTTAAAATGGGCTGCAGCTCACGATTATATTCATCATTAATACAATTATCAATTATTTATTGACAAACTTTGCATTTTATAGATTTGTAAGAAATAGAAAAAATCGCAAAATTGTTTATTCAAATGTAAAATGTTATGATATAAAACAGAGACAAGCAACTGATTTCAAAGCATTCACAAAGCATAAAAGCATAAGGCATATTTCTGGTGTTTAGAAGTCTAGAAAACAACAAGGAATGAAGACTTTAGATTATTCATCCGTCACTTTCATCCTCAGGTGAACACGCTGCAGAACTGGCTGTCAGAGTTCAACATGTGGGTCCCGCCCCCGGAGGCGTTACCTCCAGATACCGACCCAGGACTGGTGACGCCACGTGCCTTCAAGGTTCACATCCTCAACGACGAACACAAGTGAGTAACAGGAACAAGAGCTCTTCCTGTGTAGAGCCTGAATCCTTTCACCAACCTGCTTTATTTATATGTTGGGATATTTAACACAGTCAATTTAATAATTTTAAAAGCCATCTCAGGAAGCTGGATGCAGTTACATTCATGCAAAGCAGTGAAGAGACTTTTCTAAAAAAAAAAAAGACAACGCTGACCTTCTGGTCTGACCTGCCTCTGTCTGCTCTTTATCCCCATCTGGTTCGTCCTCTCCTCCATCTCTCCATCATCCTCTTTCTCGACAGCTGCCTCTGCCGGAAAGACTTTTCTGACTCTCTCGCGTCATTTGTGTGTGTGTGTTGGGATTAGAGAGGAAAGAAGGAATGCTGTAAGACAATTTCATGATGCAGCCGTGTCTGAAAGTGTAACAGTAACCTCATCCTGTCTCAGCTCAAAAATATCTTAAAGAAATTAACAAGCATTTGTTCCTACTTTTCACGCAGTACTCTCAAATTACTGTTGGTAATTTCTCATAATTAAATGATTGATTACAATGCCATTCATTCTTGTTTTCTCTCTTTAATACAAGATAGATATTTCATGCTTTTAATTCATGAAGTTCCACTTGAAGGTGCTAAAAAAAAAAAAACACATTTAAGCCACCAGTGAGAGCTCCAACATTGCATTTTGTATTGTGTGCCACTGGGCTGGTTTATTACCTCGTTATAAACTTAAGGTACTTTTACTTTGCAAAGCCTTTGTACAACTTTCTGTATTGCTTTGGGGCACTGCAGTGTTCATGCTGTGCAAAGGGAGCAGAGTTTCAAAATAAAGTAAAACAAAAAAGTAATAAATAAGTAAAATCCTCTCTGTGACAGGAATTAATAGATGTTTAAGAAACACAAGCAGTAACTTATCGTACCTTTTCTTACAGGAACACAACGAGCAGGGCCAAGGTGGTGGAGGACTGGGCCCGGGACGGAGGCGTGCTGCTGATGGGCTACGAGATGTACCGCCTCCTGTCGCTGAAGAAGGGCTTTGTGGCCGGAAGGAAGAAGAAGAGCAAGAAAACAACGGGACCTGTCGTCATCGACCTGGATGAAGAGGACAAGCAGCAGGAACTGCTCAAAGGTGGGAGAGATGAAGGGGAGAGGGGGGAGGGGGAGTGACAAAGAGGAGTAGAAAATGTGATATATGCTACTTATTAAAGAATATCAGTTGAGGTATTTTTACCTGTTCTCTTCCTCCAGGTATCGAGAGAGCCTTGGCCAGACCCGGTCCAGATGTGGTGATCTGTGACGAAGGCCATCGCATCAAGAACTGCCACGCCAGCACGTCGCAGGCTCTGAAGAACATCAAAACCCGACGCCGCGTGGTCCTGACGGGTTATCCACTCCAGAACAACTTGATCGAGTACTGGTGCATGGTTGACTTTGTCCGGCCCGACTTCCTAGGTACGGGGCAACATCAGCGCTTTGTTTCAGATGTTTTTACTAACGAGGATGTTGGTCATCAAAAGACTGATTTGGTCGTTTGTTTTCCTGTTAATCTTCTGACCAGTGATGGAAGAAGTACTCAGATCCTTTACTTAAGTAAAAGTAGAAATAGTGTAAAGTAGCAGAAAATGGAAATACTAAAGTAAAGTACAAGTATGTAAAGATTGTACTTAAGTACAGTACTTGATTAAATATACTTAGTTACTTTCCACCACTGCTTCTGACAACAGTTTTTACATCCTATTTCAGGTGCGCGGCAGGAGTTCAGTAACATGTTCGAGCGTCCCATTCTGAACGGGCAGTGTGTGGACAGCACGCCTCAGGACGTCCAGTTTATGAGGTACAGGAGCCACGTCCTGCACAGCCTGCTGGAGGGCTTCGTTCAGAGGTGAGACCGCTGCCTTTATGAACTCACTGACCTTAGACTCAGACATTTTCCCACCTATTCTTCATGCTTAATAACATTTTGCTGATATTGACCGTAACTTGTCTTTATTCCAGGCGAGGTCACGACGTCCTGAGGGACCAGCTGCCCTCTAAAGAGGAGCATGTGATCCTGGTGCGTCTGTCTCCCCTGCAGAGGGCGCTCTACACCGAGTTCATGAACCGCTTCAGAGAGGCAGGAAACACCGGCTGGCTCAGCCTCAACCCACTGAAGGCTTTCTGTGTCTGCTGCAAGGTGAGGAGGAGGAGGAGGAGGAGGGCATGTGTTTAGTTAACATCTATGGTAGATGTCTTCAACATTTGTCTCTGTAGTAGTACAAATTAGTCCCTGCAGGCCTTGTCACACTGATACACAAGTTACCATCTAAGTCAACATGTTTCTACATCAAGATAAACTACTGTATATTTATTCATCGCTACCTTGAGAGTGTTTTCAAACCCCTGACCTCCTGTCATCCTCCAGATCTGGAACCATCCAGACGTGCTGTACGAGGCCTTACAGAAGGAGAACCTGGCCAGTGACCAGGACTTGGACCTTGATGACATCACTTCCACAGGTTCCGCCCAGTGTCCGACCGCCCCCAATCAGAAGTCCAAGCCCCTGGAGAACCCCAACCCCATCGGTGGACTGAGCCTCAACCAGCTGCAGGAGAAAGCCAATCAGGTCATCACCTACGAATGGGTACGTTTGGAAGAGAGTTTTGTAACTAATTTAATATTTTTGCTTCCTTTTAACATTAAGCTGCAGTACGCATCAATGCTTCCAAGTTAGGTTGTAAACGGAACATTGTGTTCCCCCTTAGTGAGATGCTGCTGTCGGTTCAGTGCTGCCACCCACAGTATCATGAAGAGAAATACATAGAAAATTGTGAATTATCCATTAATCCACAATGATCCAAAGAAAGCTGGACTTCCTAAAGACATCACGAGACACTTATTTTGTATCAAAACAAAAACTAGTAAAATAATAAAGTTCACAGCTTTAGTTGTGACCTCTCCTCGCTTATACGGTTTGCAAACCCGCACTGTAGCCTCGCTTCTTTTAAGTCAGTCTAAGCTGCTTAAATAAGGATAATGTATTCAGCTGAACTATGATTGTAAAGGTGATGTTTGATAGTAGATTTTAACAGTCGCTCTCTTCACATGGCCAGGCGAAGGACATCCTGTACGACTACAAGCCCGGCATCCTGGAGAACTCGGCAAAGATGGTGCTGCTGTTCCACCTGATAGAGGAGAGCGTCAGGAAGGGAGACAAGATCCTCGTCTTCAGGTATGAGATCTGACAACACAAGAGCACTTCAACTATATCATATGACATTTAAGATTTTTGTCAACTACTTTTTTTTTCAGTTCATTTTTATGTGACATAAACAAAAACTAACTGTAGTTAAACACATTACTAAGTGGAACCTCAAACTTGTCCTAGTCCCTAATTTTGCCCTTTTTCTGCCTCCTGCAGTCAGAGTCTGTCCACACTGACAGTGATTGAGGATTTTCTGGCTAAGAGACCAGTTCCTCCATCGCCCAACACGTCCAGCCGAGGAAGACCCAACCAGAACTGGGTCCGCAACCTCAACTACTACAGTAAGTCCTCAGTAATTATCAGTTAAAGATGTTTTTACTTGACAAGGAGGAGACGGGTTGAAAGGTTCTTTTAAGCATAGTGATGGGTGACACATGTGGTGCAAAACAGGTGTAGTTTAGTGGAAGATAGGCTGAATATTCTCTACACTTTATTGACACAGTTTTTTCTGACCACCGTGCTTAACTAATGGTACATACTAGTTAATCTGTTGAGTTGACTACAGTGGTTTGGTTGTGCAGCTCTACTGCTCCTCTCATTGACTCACAATGGGTGCTGCCATCTGCTGGTGTTTCTTGATAACAGCCAGACTTCTTTATGGTTTATGGTTCTCCGCAGGCACAGAAAGGAGTTCACAGCCTTTTGTAGAGTTGGAGTTTTTGTGTATTTCAGTGATATTTATGAAAGAATTGTCTTGTAAAATATGAACTGTATCCATGAAGTCACTTAATTAACAAAGTAAAAGTGAATTAAGTTTAACTATAGCCCCTTATAGACTGTAGGAACTGTCCCCTGGAACTAAGAACCTTTTGAGGAACTCAATGCGTTTTGATCGTAGGGACCACCAGGGTCTAAATTAAATTAAGGACATTTTACCCCCCAAAAAGCTCCGGGTCGAGGGGTATACTCTCTGAAAGTACAGGAACTTTCTTTTACCTATAGATTACTGATAATAGCAGCAAAACTGTGGCACTATATAGGGAAGCCACCCAGTTGGTCAGGACTGTTCTAACTCTCCACTGGTTGTGTTTTGAAGGACTAGATGGAAGTACAACGGCCTCCGAGAGAGAGAGACTGATAAACCAGTTCAACGATCCGTCTAACACCTCAGCGTGGGTCTTCCTGCTGTCAACCAGGTACAATAAAACACACAATAACAGTCATATTAATGGAAGAAAATGGATGTGAACGATCAGGACATTATATAATAACAACCATAACCTTATTTCTGACCTCTCTGGGTCTCAGGGCTGGTTGTCTGGGCGTAAACCTGATCGGGGCGAACCGTGTGGTGGTGTTTGACGCCTCCTGGAACCCGTGCCACGACGCCCAGGCTGTGTGCCGCGTCTACCGCTACGGTCAGAGGAAGCAGTGTCATATCTACCGGCTGGTGTGCGACTTCACACTGGAGAAGAAGATCTACGACCGCCAGATCTCCAAACAGGGCATGTCAGGTGAGTCAGAAAACCCATTGAAGAGTTTGAACATCCATTTAGGAGAGAATTTCAATCATTTCTTTGTGGAACATTTATATGGAGGACGGAACCTGCCAAAATAAAAAAATAAATGACTTGATAAATAAATAAATATGCCATTAAAAGTAGCAAAAATAATATAAAAAAGTAGTAATTAATGAATTGATCAAATGTGACATAAATTGATATTTTTGTTTTAATTTTCTTTTTTATTTATTTACCTTTTAATTAATTAAGTCCCTTATTTATTTACTCTAAGTTTAGTCCCGTTTTTATTTGGTTATGTATTTATTTTTATGAATTTTTAAATGTATTTATTTATTTTTTGCATTTATTTTTATTTTTGTATTTATTTATTGTTAAATGTATGTATTTATTTATGTGTTTAAGCATTTATTTATTTAACTAAATATAAATAACTAAACAAATAAATAAATAAGGGAATTAATACAACGGTAAATTAATAAAAAAGCAAATTAAAACAGAAATATCAATTTATGTCACATTTTATTAATCCATTAATGACTATATTTATTTTTCATATTATTTTTGCTACTTGTAATGGCATATTTATTCATTTATCGAGTCATTTATTTATTTATTGAAGCACTTATGTATTCATTAATTTATTTTTGATTTTTGCAGGTTCTGTCCTCCATACATAAAATGCTTTTGGGTAAATTTTTGCACCCGTCTTTTCTCTCATGAATATTCCATATAGTGAATATCACTGCCTTTAGCTGACAGCTCTGTCAAACATCTGTCAGTAATCCCAGTCCTCAACACCCAGCAGACAGACCCCCCAAAACTAGATAATCAGCTTTGTGTTGAAGCGAGTTCTTCTGCCAAGAGGCTCTTGTCTGACAGCGTAAACGGTCTCAAGTGTTCGCTGTAAGCTTTCACTGGCGAGACAGACACATTGAGGGCGCTTATGCTTCAGAGAGCTGTCTGAAATCAGCCTCGTTGTTCCACAGTTTTTTTTACATTTTGCTCTCTTTTCCTTTATCCTCCTCCCTGTCTTCCTCTCTCCTTCCCTCCATCAGACCGTGTGGTGGATGACCTGAACCCCGTGCTGAACTTCACCCGGAGAGAAGTGGAGTCTCTTCTTCACTTTGTGGAGGAGGAGCCGGACCCCTCCCTTGTCCGGCTGCAGCCCCAGGACAGCATGGAGAGCGTCCTCAGGAGGGCTCTGCACCTCTATCCTCTCCAGATCACTAAGGTAGATAAACGGAGGAAACACCGTCCCTATATGCCTCCTACAGCTACTTAAAAGTAGGACACGTGTGTGTGTTGCCCTGCCTACAACTTTTGCATTGTGTCATTTTTAATTATGCTATACGAAAGATGATTGACAGTCCTCTACTAATTCAATGAGTCACTGGCTGTTATGGCAGCTGTTTTGAATGAAAATGTCCAAAATTGTCAGACGTCTCATTAATTATCCGTCTAAATCAATTTGTTGAATAAATCTGAGGTGAGAACTACGCCAAGCAATTACAGTTATGCTTTGTTTCATATTTATAACACTGTTTAATTGAAGTTAAATTAAATTTATCACTGGTATTCACTTAGATGTTCACAATGAAGGCTTCGACATTGAAACACGAAGATGACGTTGTGCTCCTCTGCTTCTTTCAAAGTGAAAAAAAATAAAGAATGACACTTTGTATGTCGCATCTTTTTTCATTCTCCCTTCCAGCAACCGTTCCCCCATGAGTCCCTTTTGATCGACCGCAGGGAGCTGAAGCTGAGCAAAGCCGAGAAGAAAGCAGCAAAGAAAGGTTACGAAGAGGAGAAGAGGGCGTCTGTGCCGTACACCCGTCCTTCCTACGCTCACTACTACCCTGCCAGCGACCAGAGCCTCACCAACATCCCCGCCTTCAGTCAGAGAAACTGGTCAGTGACAAAAAAATATACTTTTTTAAAACAGCTGTCATTAGGAACTGATGAGCAACATCTAAACATGAACACAAGTCATGATCTAATAAATAATATCCTCTCTGCTCAGGCGTCCACCTCCTCGCACTGAAGAGAAGCCAGTGGCCAGCGTCCGGCCGGTCCAGTCAACTCCAGTTCCCATGACGCCCCGGCAGGCGTCTGCAGAATCTGCCCCGGATGACGACTCATCAGGACCCAGCCTCGGAGGGTTTCCTGTCAACTGCCTGCAAAAAGCCGGCGTGTTTGTTCAGAGGATCGTCACCACTACTGGTGGGTAGTTTATTCTGTTCTCCATCTCTTCACTATTTTGATTTCATCTTAATTTTATTCATGCTTTTTTTCCAAGAATCATCTACTCGTCATATTAGCTGAAAAATAATCGATGTGTTTATCTACTATATATAAATTTGTCTTCCTCTTGGTCTCTTTCAGACATCGTGATTCCAGGCACCAACAGCTCAACAGATGTCCAGGCCAGGATCACTGCTGGAGAGAGCATCCACATCATCAGGGGCACCAAAGGTACAAGAACCCTTCACTATACTTACTATACTATATATATAAATATTTGCTATTTTCCCCATCTTACATAATACTAAACTAAATATCTTTGGGTTTGAATTAATGGTGAGTCGTCAGATTAACAAGCATCTTCTCTAAGAACCATTTAATCTTCACTTAATGAAGCACATCAGGGTAAACTTTCTGCGTGTACTGATCATTGTTTCTTGTCTGTTTTAGGGACTTACATCAGGTCGTCTGATGGTCGAATCTTTGCCATCAGAGCAGCTAATAAGGCCAAGACTGCAGAGGAGAGCACTACAGCACCACCCAAAGGTAGGATGGTCTATTACCAGAACTGACTTCCACTTAAAGGGATAGTTTGGGTGTTTTGAAGTGGGCTTGTATGAGCTACTTCTCCATAGTCAGGGTATTACCCACAGGAGCCTTTGTTAGACAAACAGAGATGTAAAAAGATAAAGCACAAAATATTATTGATATTATTTAAGCAGCCCATGTAAAGGGTTTAATTCTTTCCCAAAAGCTGATATCTAACCCCTCGTTTCTTCTCCTCAGACTCCCAGGCCCTACCAGAGGAAGTGTCAACCAATGGCAGTAACAGTTGCCTGTCACCTGACAGGAAGCAGCAGGTATCCTCCAAGACTGTGCCCCGCCCTCTTTCCCCTGACAGCCCAGAGATCATCAGCGAGCTGCAGCGCTACACGGGTGGAGCTAGCACCGCCACAAGCTCCGGAGCTCCACCAGAGAGCAAGATGACCAACCTGCCTCCCACCAAACTGGTTCAGACCAATGGCAGCCATGGGAGCAGCAGTGGGAGCATCCGCCATGATGTCTCTGTCATCCAGCCCAACATGGACGCCACTGCAGCCCAAGATCTGACAACAGGCTCCAAGCGCAAAGCCTCCACCCCGTCCCTGGATGAGCGGCCCAGTAAGCAGCCGTCCGCAGGCAAGCGCTCCTCGGCCCCTCTGACCACACAAGCCTTCCCCTTCACCGGCGGCTATGGCCTTCCTCCTCTGGGCCTCAACCCCGCCTTGTTGGGTGGCTCACTGGGGCACCCGCTTTTCATGGGGGCGGGCTCGCCTTACTTCCAGCCCCCCCACACTCAACTGAGGGACCCCAGTTACATGTACCCAGATCTGTTCGGCTTCGGCGGAGCCAGCGCAGTCCCCACCTCCTCTTCCTCCGCCTGCTCCACGACAACCACCGCGGCCGCCGTCTCATCTTCCTCATCATCTTCTGCTGCCGGTTCAGTTCCGGGAGCCCTGCCGCCGTTCATGCTGAGCCCCAGCATGGTGGGCATGGCTGGGATGCTCCCGCCAGGCTTCCCTCTCTCTTACAGCCAGTCTCTGGCGAGCCTCTACACGGGGTCGATGCTCCCGGGCGGGCTGCCGGGTCCGGCCGCCACTCCAGGTCCGGCCGGAGCCAGCTTCCTCTCCCAGTACCCTCCCACTGCTGCCTGCAGCTCCTCCTCATCCTCACCTTCCTCCTTTTCCCCTTCAGCGCACTCCGAGGGCCGCCAGGGCCTGGTGCTGATGAACGGCGGGAATGTCAGCAGCGCCAGCAGCTCGGATGATGACGACGATGTAATTGAGGTGAGGGGACAGTGACTGATCGATTGAGCGAGCTTGATTCAATTTAGAAAATCATCAAAATATGATGACATCCTGTTTGCCGGGAGGCAGGCTTCGCTGCGCCTGAGGCCGTGAGGGAAATGGACAAAAAATGAAAGACAATTGACGTGATTACAAGTGAGCCCCTGCTAAAGTGTTTCCTCTGTTCGCCTCCACTGCTGGAGAAACAGTCTGAATGAAGATTTAACACAGAGCGACAAATCTTAACGCAGAAACCTGTGGAAGAAAAAAGCTCCAGAGGGAAGAAGAAAATGAAAATCAGAGGACTTCCAAGTTTTTGTCCAATACTGGCATTGAAATACTGATCACTGGACTAAGAACTGCTGAGTTTTGGGCCTGCAGTGACCACAAACGGCCACTAGTTGTAGTGTTGACTTTAGAGATTCTAGTTCTGCAGCTTTGCTAAATGTCGACTCTTTTGCTTTTTTCAGCTAATTAAAAAAAGATGCCGGTAGGCTGGAGTTGCTTATAATAATAAAAAAAAAAGGTTTGATAATTAAGTTTGCTGGTAGTAACGTTTGTTAAATATCAGTAACTGAAATGGTATTGTTGTCAGTTGTTGAATATTGCTACTGAATATTTCTTCAAAAGGTAAAAAGATCAAACGGAACTTTTAAAAAGCATTTTGATTGAACTTAATAATTCACTGCCAGGACAGGGGTATTGTACGTTTTGTGTTTTAATATAAAGAAGCGGGATCATCTTGAATTACCGAAGAGGCGGTTGAGGCTTGTTGAGGTTAAGAGACGCAACCTTAAAACTCTAACGAAAGAATGTATGTTTAATCAAATGCCTTTAAAACCAGGCCTTTTTGAAAAGACTCCTTCTACTAAGGCATCAGACGTGGGAATATTTTTCTTTTTTGTTGTGAATTTTATATGTAATCTTTTACTTTTTAAAGGAAAATCATTGCCTAAAAACAGCCAGGTGAAAATGAGAAGAAAAAAACAACTGTGTTCTTGTGAGGTGTCCTCCTCGTAGCGGAGAACCAACCAACACAAAATGCCTTTTTTGCCTCCATCTTTCTGAATGTTAACTGTGAGAGAGGAGAGGTAAAGAGAGACGTCAGCTCTCTGAATCTCACCCACAGTCTTACTGTAGCCTAGTGAAAAGCGATGCAAAACACTCACTCAAGCCTATATATGTATTCGTACAGTACAAACCCCCCCGGAGGAATTAATCTCGCAACGTCTTGGTTACGCTTGTGTCGTGTTCGTGTCTGTGTGTTGTGTTCTTGAGGGTTACAAAAGGAATCGTTTAAAAAAAATAGAAATTCCACTTCTGCTCTACTGTTTTTATTCGCCCCTCTCTCCGTCTCATCTCATTTTGAGGTCATTGTGAAACCAAACTCTTTTTTTCGGGAGAGACGGTGTAGCTATGCCAAAAAACAAGAAATGCACAAGCACATCGGAGACCTCCATCAAAGAAGATCGTGTCTTAAGAGACCAAATAATGTCAACGATGTTGAGCAGAATTAAACTCCCAACACGCTGTCTCTGCAGCGTCCTCACCGCCACATTTGAGAATCCATCTCTCTGTATGACCTTGCAGGTAACACTGTACACTGTACTGCACTGTAAAAGAGACACAAATCTGTATGCGTCGTCTGTAAACCGGTTGAAAGCTTCAGCATGTGACCAAGTTCCCTTTAGATTAACCCGTCGTTCTGCTGTTCCCCTCTGATCACACAATCCGATCGACTCTGGTCCGCGCTGTCCTCGTGTGGAAAATCTTCTCCTCCAAAAATGGCCGCAGCGAGAGCTTTAACACCCCACCGGCTCTTTTATTGAAAAAGTAAAGACTGAGCATTTCCTGTTCTTTCTCCTCCCTGTATTTGTTCTTCATACTGACTTTTTTTTTTTTTAGTTTACTTATGTTCTGTTCTTTTTACAATGTTTGAATTTACCAAATTTATTTATTTATGACGGTGCATATTTATTCATTTTTATTTTTGTACAATTTTGTTTTCCTTTTGTTGCTATCTTGTTTGTACGATTTCATGGTCATATTGTTGTTACTACAGATGGAAAACACTTTGGTTTCTTGTGATTTTTATTATTTTATCTTCTAAAGTGTCGATCTGCGAGTCTGACCCAGCACATGTGAACTTGCATGTGGACCAACCAATTAGTGCGTCACTGTGCACATTAATAGCCAGGGTAGCATCTAGAGCTGCAGCTAACGATTATCTTTATTGTTGATTTTTTTTTTTTTGATTAATCGATTAGTTGTTTGCTCTATAAAATGGTAAAAAATGTCAATCGGTGTTTCCCAAAGCCCAAGATGACGTCCTAAAATGTCTTGGCTAAATTGTTACACAGTGGTCATAGTCTATAACGTTAAATCCAGCGGTACATGTCCACCAGGTCCAGCGAGGACACTAGGGGACGCACTGCTCCGCTCAATTGCAAGTGGTGACGTACCCTATCATGGAATGCACCTGATATGTCCCTGGTGTTCTGCTCGCCAGTTAAAACGGGAATCAACATGGCGGCCTGCTCGTAAACTTTCTGTTATTCCATCTAAACAATCCACCAAAATCTACTTCTGAAAACATTTTAAGCGAGAAATAGGCTATGCCACTGCTGAATCTCGTTTCATTTTAGATCTAGATCGCCTAGTTTGACAGCTTGGTCCAAGTTTAGTGAGCCGGACGCATCGTGCTGGACGGGCTCATTTGCATAAAGGACAGTTCTCCGCCTTTTCAATTTGAAAGAGCAATGGCCAAATGAGGAAACTCCAACGCTCGGTTTTAGCTGCGGTCCAGCTAAAAATTAAAATCGATTATCCAAATAGTTGCCGATTGATTTAATAGTTGAGAACTACTTGATTAATCGTTGCTCATGTAGCATCTGTAAGAAGGATCGATTAATTATCATATCCCATTTCACAATAATCAGCCTTTGATTATGAGAAACCCCCCAAAAAGGGACATCAAGGACACTAATGTTAACCGTGATACTGAGCTGGGTTAAAACCTTTATAAGCTCAGATTCCTTCACCAGAATATCCCGCCTGTTCACAAGTTTTTTCACAATCTTAATAATATGAGCCATTTCTGTGCATGTAAATGAAGCTTATTCACAAGTAAAGGGTCAGAATCTGAACAAGAAAATTATGATATCAAGTGCTTTTTCTTTCCTGTATTGTTTGTGGTTCTTCACCATATCATCAGAAATCATGTGTGTCATCCCGACGATGGCTAACAAGCGAGTTTCCTCACTGTCGAACTGTTTGGTCGTCAGCTCTGACTGACTGCTCTTTTCTTTCACAGCTTTCTTACTTGAATTTACATATTTATTTATACAAATCGATTCGGTCGGACGAGCCGAGCCGACTGTCTGAATTCCATTTTAGCCGAGGAGAAGATTAAAGCTGCTGTCTGTGAGGATTGGCTCTAGTCGAAGCCTGTTGTGTAGTTTATCGATGGATAATGTGTATGACCTTGGATTACTTTTAGATCCTTTTTTTTTTGCTTTTTGAAGTTTGTAAATAAAAAGAAACATGTTCTAAATAATACTTTTCCTAATTTCTTTACATCATAGTAGCAGATGTACCCCGCTTTGTCTCTCCCTCACACACACACTGGAAACCAAGTTGCAGCTCTACTCACCAACCACAACCCTATGAA